>NC_056744.1:641121932-641211932 GCF_019279795.1 Protopterus annectens | reverse complement strand
AAAGTGACTCCAGTAAGACCAGGTATATAGTATGCTTTTCCTTTTTCATGGAGGGAGACTTATAGCTACCTATAATGTGTTAGGGGGCTTTGTCTATAGTTAATGGAGTAGCTCAGAGTCATACTGTCTGACCAGTCTCAAGGTGTACTTAACGTTAATGAAGATGGATAAACCTCCTACTCTGGTTCTTTCATGCTCAATCTGTGGTCTGAACGTATGAAAGGCGATGTAGCCCTGCATGGGTTTGGTGATTTTTGTGCCTCTGAACCATGTCTCTGTGACTGCACAGACGTCCATGTCTTCCAAAGTGAGAAGTGCTTCCAGGAAGTGCAGTTTCTTGTTTAGACTCCTAGCATTAAGCAGCAGTACCGTGAGTCTACCTAGAGAAGATTTAGTTATATTGGGAAGTTGGCTATTATGACACTGCCTAAAAAGGCACAATAGAGGGTGGCTAATGCATTTGCCAGTATCTGAAATTCTAGAGGAGACAGGTGCGGATCATCTCTGGCAAAGCAGTGTGACCTGTCGACCATGTCTTCCCACACTGACACATACTGTATCCCCCTGGACTGATACCAGAAGCTAAGCCAATTGTTAAAGTCAATCAAATTTTGTTTGTATTATGGAATCATCCATGGATGGTAGAATGCTGCTTAAGGCTAGGATATACCTGCCTGTGACACACAATCTGAGAGCTCAGTCATGTCTCTCTCCATATAGTCCAGTGACGTACATCTCAAATCATTCACTCCCACATGGATTATGAAGTCGTCATACCAGTACTTGTAGTTGAGGGACATGACTGATCCTGGCACCTGACAGGCAGCTAACCATAACCCACTCCTTATCCAACTTGGTGAGGGGAACATCTGTGTGTCTCATAATGGAGTCATCTATTACCAATACATTAGGTTTTGTGGTGTTATGTCATACGGGTTTATTTGTTGTGGCGCTGGTGTGTGTGTGTGTGTGTGTGTGTGTGTGTGTGTGTGTGTGTGTGTGTGTTATATGTTGTGGTTGTTTTTTGTATTGCCATGTGTGTACGTGGAATCCATTTGGGAGGCTTCTGATCTTTTGGTAAGTTACTAGTGAGTACCTCCGTATATGTGGGTTTAGGTGTTGTGTCCTTATTTAGTGTGGGAAGTGTGTATGTGTGTGTGTTTGTGCTGACAACCTGTTTGATATTCGATTTGCCCTTATGTGAGAATCTTGCTTCCAATTTCATAATGTAACTACATCTCTCACAAAGTATGCTTCAAGAGTAAGTGGCTGTCAGTATACATGAGACAATTGCTACATTGCTCCAGGATGCCCATGTCTATCAGACTGGTCAGAGAGATGATGGGGAAACTGTCCTCCATGATAGCAGGCTCTTACTGTATGTTTTATTACAGAAGGGAAGATTACTCGTGGACTAGTAAAGAATCAGAGGAAAAAAAGTACAGTTGTGTACCTACCATAAATGTAGATGTTCGAGTGTATTCACTGTTGCAGTCATTACTCTTGGGTTATCCTGCTGGCAGGCTACCCGCAGTTGGCCTGAATTCCAAAGTCTTGGTCCAGCGATGGTTGCTGTCACCTCTTCCCTGACGTCAGTGCACCAGGGGTATAAAAGATGCAGCAGACACAATTTTCTTCAGTTTTTCTTGCCCCAGATGTCAGGTGCCCCCAAAAGGGTAGGCTAAATAAATTATGCCAATAAACATGCATGCACTAAAGTAAACATTTCCTTCATCTACAAGCAAATACACTGCATAGGTTGTATAGGACAGAGAAGTACAGATAAGACCCAGCAAAAAAAAGGGGGATGGTGGGAGGATAACCTGGACTGCAACAGTGAATACACTCGAACATCTACATTTATGGTATGTACACAACTGTACTATGTTCATCGTGTTTCACTGTTGCAGTCATTACTCTTGGGTTGAATCCCACAGCTGAGGATGGGTGGCTGGGCTAAATAGGATTAGGAGAGGCTATGAGGCCCTGCAGAACTGCAGTGGCAAAGCCAGCTCTGGATTTAGAGTAGAGAGGGAAGTGGTAGTGCTTTGTAAAAGTGTGCACTGAACTCCAAGTTGCAGCCTCTAAGATGTCTTTGGTGGGTACTCCTCTGAGGAAGGCTGCTGCTCTGGTTGAATGTGGCCTAATGGCCTTAGGCACTGATTTGCCATGCTGTGAGTAGCAGAACTAATGCAATGAAATAGTCTGTTTTGAGATAGCCTTTCCTTGTGATCCTGCAGCATATGCCACTTAAAGTTGCTCAGTCTTTCTGAAAGCTTTCGTTCTGTCCAAGTAGAAGCGTAGCTGTCTGTATATGTCCAAAGAATGCAGAAGTCTCTCACCCTTGTTCTGTGGGTTTGGATAAAAGGTAGGCAAGTGAATGGTTTGGTTAAGGGCCACGCTGGACACCACCTTAGGCATAAATGTAGGGTTCATCCTCAGAGAAACCCTGTCTGGATGGAAAATGACAAAAGGTTCCACAGCCATGAGTGACTGTAACTCCGAGACTCGTCTTGCAGAGGTTATTGCTAGGAGCAGAGCTGTTTTCCAGGATAAGAATTTTATATCAGCTGCTGAGACTGGCTCAAAAGGAGGCAGTGTGAGTTTTTTCAAGACATAATTGAGGTCCCATGCAGGTATTGGTGCTCTCCTTGGAGGTCTTATGTTTTTGGCCCCTTTGTTTATGTGTGTCTTTTTGTACCTGATTTCTCAATTTGAACTCACAACATATGCAGTGTTGCTTGTAAACCTGGCGTCGTATTTGCAAGGGACGTGTTGATTGCTGTCGCTTTCTTTTATCCGACATTTTCAGCATCACTTTTACAGCCTTTACCTGTACATCAGCTGTAGCTGTTAGTACTGCCTTAATCTGGGCTAGTCGCAAGATAACTATTGGATTGAATGCCTAAGTGAAATACAGGACTGTTCTTTTTACGTTTTTGTATTTTCTGCTGTTTGAATGTGACTTGTTGTGGTCGTGTTCTCCCTTTGCAGCCAACTTATTGGCTTTTATGCTAATAGACATACACAACTGTTCTTTGTACACTCCGCTCTTTCTATGTGAATTGTTGGACTTGGTTTCTCCCTTACCCTCGCCATTTAGGATGAGTGTTGTGCCCTAAACTAGTGTGCGATCTACTGGGAACTTGATTGTTTATTTGCTGGTGTGTACTGTTTAGCGACGCTTTCTTCTCCCTTTACCCTTGCCTTTTAGGCTGGGTGTTGCGTACTAAACTGGTGTCGTATCTATTGGGAACTTGGCTGGTGTTTCTGTTTAGCGACGCTTTCCAGCTAGACTTATTTACAGCTCTCTACCAGCTTATCTGCGGTAACAGGTCACAAGATACAGTTGAGTTCTCCGGGCTAGTCGCTGTTGTTTCCTACCCATGTACTCCATATTAGCTCAGCAGAGATATCAACTTAGACAGCCTTAATTTCTTAACTAGAGATTTAAACTTTCTCATATTAGCTTAGCTGAGATATCAACATCAAGGACCTTGCCTAGATATAGGGTAATAAAGACAGCTTTAATCCCCAGTTCCATATGCTGCACGGCAGCTCTGCCGTAACTATGTGAGGTTTGCTTTAACATTATTAATTAACCCAGCGCTTGAATAATGGCTGCGTTTTTAGCTGTTGGGCAGGCTTTATTTACTCAAATTAACTCCGTGCTAGACGCACAGTATTAGATGCTAAATGCAAGACGTGCAGATAGTCTCACAGTAATATCTCAATCAATGCAGCCTCTATTGCTGGCTATGCAACTCTTGGTTGCGCTTGACTGTTTGGGGCTTTTCTTTTAGCTGAACACTTGCTTATGCATTATCCGCCATGCTGCCAGATTTAAGGTCCTAAGTTGGCTGTGCAAGATCTGATTGTTCTGTTGGGTCAGTAAGTGAGACGTTTGAGGCAATGTCCAGGCTGAACCTTGAGACAAGTTCTTTAGGATTGAGTACCAGTGCTGGTGTGGCCAGTCTGGGGCAATCAGTATCATTTTTGGCTTCTCTTGTCTGACCTTTACGAGTACCTTGAGGAGAAGAGGCAGTGGAGGAAAGGCATATACTGTTAGGTTTTTCCAGCTGAAGGATAAGACATCCATTTTCCATGCGCAGAATCTCTGTAGTTGGCAGTTGTGAGGGGAGGCAAATAGATCTATGTCTGGGCATCCCCATTTCCTTGTTATCATGCTGAGGACTTGTGGATCCAGTTTCCACTCGTGGGGATCCATGGGGTTTCTGCTTAGTTCGTCTGCCAGAGTATTTATTTTTCCTGGCAGGAATTGTGCTTGCAGGTGAACTTGATAAGTCAATGCTGTGTCCCACAAAGTCATGGCTTGTCTGCAGAGGGGGTAGGAATGTGTGCCTCCCTGCTTGTTTATGTACCACATGACTGTAGTATTGTCCGTCTTTATCAGTACTTGTCCTGGATGAAGTAGATCCTTGAAAGCTGTCGGGCATTCTGAACAGCTAGCATCTCTTTTTGATTGATATGAAGATGCATCTGGCTTGCGGGCCATGTGCCCTGAATACATTTTCCTGCCATGTGGGCCCCCCAGGCATAATCTGATGCATCCATTGTTAGTGTCTGCCTGGCTGTGGGTAAAGTGAATGGCTTTCCCTTGTGGTGGTGACAGGCCTGTGCTCACCATCGAAACTCCTGTTGCAGGCAGGGAATGAGGATAATTAAATGTTTCCAGGCTGTGGCAATGTTGAGTCCAAACACTTTTTAGATACCATTGTAGTTTCCTCATATGCAGTCTGGCATATGGAATTAGCAGAATGCAGGATGCCATGAAGCCCAAAGCCTGCAGAATTTTTCTTGCAGATAACTGGGTCTTTGTTGCCAATATTTTGAAGTAAGAAGTTAGTTGCCTTTGTTTGTCTGGCGTGAGATAAGCTATCTGGGCAGTTGTATATAAGCTTGCACCCAGGAATATTATCTCTTGAGAGGGTACTAGTTTTGATTTCTTTTCGTTTACTGTGTACCCCAGGCAAATTAGTAATTTTTTTTTACAAACGCCAGATGCTTTAGTAGAATGTGTTTGTTCTCTGCTTGAATAAGGCAGTCATCCAAGTAAGGATATATTTTAATTCCTCTTTGTCTGCAAAATGCAATTACTGGTACCAGGCATTTTGTGAAGACCCTGGGCGCTGTACATAAGCCAAAGGGCAGTGCAGGGAATTGGTAGTGCATTGAGCAAGCTATGAATCTGAGGTATCTTCTGCAAGATTGCCTGATTGGGACATGCAGGTATGCCTCTTTTAAGTCCAAAGTTACGAGCCAAGCCTTCTTGCCCAGCATGGGCAGTAGCTGCTGCAGAGTCAACATTTTGAATTTTGGAACGTCCAGAAATGTGTTTAGAATAGATAGGTCCAGTATTG
This sequence comes from Protopterus annectens, assembly GCF_019279795.1. Classification (NCBI taxonomy): domain Eukaryota; kingdom Metazoa; phylum Chordata; order Ceratodontiformes; family Protopteridae; genus Protopterus; species Protopterus annectens. The sequence goes on along the minus strand of NC_056744.1, from coordinate 641,206,551 downwards.
GTCTCCAGGCTTTGTCCTTTCTGGGCACCAAGAAAAGTCTCGAGTAAAATCATTGTCCATGCTCTTGTTGTGGTACTTGCTGAATGGCCCTTATGTCCATGAGGGATGAAACTTGCTTTTGTGCCTCTGCCCATTGATTGTGTGGCAGGTCTGGCATACCTTTTGCCCTTGGCAGGGTGTGAAAGTGGAACCTATAGCCCTGAGACACTATGTTCAAGACCTAGTTGTCCTGGGTGATCATGTGCCAATTTTGTGAAAAAAGTGCTAGTTTTCCCCCTTAGGGGGCTGCCAAAAGGTAAGTGCTTGTTTCTGGCAGAGGAAAGTCATTGGGACTGTTTCCTGTATGGCTGTGATTTGTCTTCTCCGCTTTTGGAGGTAGAAGCACCCCTTGTTTAGGCATGTACGAGCCTTGGGGCTGGGATCTGTCTCTGGGGCGTCTGCATCTGCCTCTTTGTGGCCTGCCTGACACTGGAAAGGACCAATTCTTTGTAGGCCAGTTCCTGCTAAATCTGGATGGCTGCACCTGTAAGAAATCCTTAACTGTGTGCATAGATTTTGCTTTGTCCTCCATTTTTTTCAATACTACTTCTGCTTTAACACCAAACAAAGTATTATGCTGTAATGGAGCATCTAATAATTTTGCTTTAACATGATCAGGCAGATTCTGTTCTTTAACCAAGCATGTCGCCTAATGACAGAACCCGTAACAGCGGCCCTGCAAGAGGCCTACGGAGAATCAAAACCACATTGCAAAGTATGTTTTCCCACTTATTCATTTGCATGTAATAAATCCTGCATTTCTTTGTTTTCTGCACATTCAGAATTTAACATTTTCTGTTTAAGCAGTGACAATAAGTATTGCTGATATTTAAGCATATGAAATTGACAATTTAAAGCCCTCACAGCCAAGGTAGCAGAGGTGTAAACCTTTTTCCCCTATCTGTCCAGTGCCCTTGAATCCCTATCAGAGGGGATAGGGTTTTTTTGCAGTGGAAGCCTTGACTCCTTTGGGACCTTGAGAAATAGTTTCTAGGTCAGCAGCAGGGTTTTTATAAAGAAATTTATGTGAATCTGGAACCCTGTAGTATCTGTCTGGCTTAACAGGTGCAGGGGGTAAAGAGTCATGGTACAGGCTGGACTCTGAAAATACATCATCTACAATGTCTAAAACAGGAGGGATTAGCAAGAGGCCTGTTGAGCTAACCCAAAACTCTAGCCTTTTCTTAGCTCTAGTACCTTGCCTCTCCCATAGAAAATGCCCTCAATGCAGGGTTTCCCAAAAAAAACCCTCAGGCCGATGATGACTTTAGATTGTCAGCATCAATCCTCCATGGCGAAGATCTTCTGGCATCTAAAGTTTCAGAGGAAATGAAACCTCCTCTGGACATTCTTATTCTGTCTCTAGCCAGGCCTCTCTCAGAGGGATAACCCCTGCAAGTAAAGGTCTTGGCCTTTTAAAGCCTGTTTTTAGGCATAAAGCTGAGATTACCACAAGGCTTAATATTTCCCTTTGAGCTGTAGTCGGTGTGATATAACTGTTTAGCGAAAACATCAAATGCCTACCTTGGCCTGCCAATCTGAGGGAGTATTTTCCAAGTGTCCAATACCTTGAGTTTCCAGAGGCCTAGTCTGCTCCATGAGTCGGATCTGCCTGCCTGAATAGCGGCTCAGGCTGCAAGAGCCTCACTGAGAACCGCGACTGGCTTAGAAGAAGCCTATCATCAGTTTTGGACCTCGGATGCCTGTCCTTTCCTTGCATTTTTGTAACTCGGTAGTCGGATGGCTATCCACCTTTGTGTAATTAAATCTTTGGCCAAAGTAATGAAATGCAAAATCGACCGACGCTTAATAGTGCGTTGGTTAAATCTAGCACAAAATCTGCAATTAGCTACGCTGATCAGGGCCTCGGCAAGGAATACATAAGAATGGAATCCTTATGAGGTATTCTTCCCACAAGAAATACAATTACTACTGACATCGGTCTGGAGCAGAAAAGTTTCCCCAACGGGTACTTAGCTTTAAAGAAGACTTCAGTCTTTCAACATAAAACTCTCAGGAGTGGCCAACCACACTTGCAACTGCTTCTGCTTCGAGGCACTGTGACGCCAAAGACTGAAAGAAAATGCGAGCTTATACAGTTAATATACCACTGCGAATGAGCGGGTAGGGCAAACTTTAAACATCTTAATATCTCTAACCTTTCAGCCTGTCCAACCCAAGACAGTAAGGTGGAAGCCATCATCACTAAACTTCAACTTAATGCTAAGAAAGCCCTTTACATCATCTGCATATACATACCTCCTGGAAACAACATACCAATTGTAGAAGACTTTCTCAGCTGGGTTTCCATCAACTACCCCCAAGAAACTATAATTCTTGGCGACTTAAATATCGACTGGAATACTATTAATACTGACAATCCCACCTCTTACATTAACCTAAATGGTTTTACCCAAACCATTACCTCTACAACAAGGCTTAATAGGTTAAGTAGGAAACAGACTATTTTAGACTGGATTCTCATAAACAAAGTTAACATCACATATAAAGTTGGGACTATGCCTGATGACCTCAGTGATCATTGCTTAACTTACATTACAAGAGAGAAGACTGATTATCTTCACCTCCCTAATATAAGAAAAATACGTTCTACTAAACACTTTAAAATCGACCTATTTCAAAACAAACTCAGGGCTTGTAACTGGAACCCCTTAAAGACTCTTCCACAATGAAGCAGTATTATTCTTTAATTCTACTTTCCTTTCTATTTTGGACAAACATGCTCCTGAGCGTACTATTAGAATAAAATCTAACACAGCCCCTTGGCTCTCAAATGAAACTAAAAAAATAATCCTCTCTAAAAATAAGGTCTGGAACAAATGGAGATCCCATAAAATCAGCTCTGATTTTCTTCACTTTCGCCAACTTAGAAATCTTACCAAAAAAGCTATACTCACCGACAAAAGAAAGTTCTACTGCGACCTACAAGAAACCAACTTCAATAAACCCAAACAATTTTGGTCCTCAATCAATAGACTCCTTTCACCGGGAACAGCCAAAACTCCCTCCCCACTAAATGCTGACCCAGACACCCCTCTCCAAACTGCAAATGCTTTTAACTCATTCTTTACTGAAACTATTCAATCTCTTGCTAGACAATTAAACACTAATAACTTCTATCCTCCTAATAATCAAGTAAACTCTTCCTACAACTTCTCTCTACAACCCATCTCTACCTCTTTCATCTATAAACTTATTCTCAAACTGAAACCTTGTACCCCCTCTGCTGACAAGCTCCCTTCCCTTTTTCTGCAAAAGGCAGCCAAAGAAATTGCTTACCCAATTGCTATACTCATAAATAGGACCATCCAAGAGGGAACCATCCCTCATATCTGGAAAATCTCTCATATAATCCCTCTACACAAAGGCGGTAACTCTATTGACTATTCCAACTTCAGACCTATTGCTCTTCTTTCTCCTTTAGCAAAAATGATGGAGAAATGTATTCATCAGCAACTTGTACAGTACCTCTCTTCACAATATTATAGCTAACTGTCAACATGGCTTTAGACCACACCATAGCACCACCACTGCCCTCCTTTCCTTTGTAGATACCATTAACAGCAATCGCAACAATAATCTATTCTCTTCTGCCTTATTCATTGACCTTTCTAAAGCTTTTGACATGGTCAACCACTCTTCTTTAATTAGCATTCTTGAATCCCTCTCATTTGATAACCTTGCCATCAAATGGTTTACGTCATACCTCAGTAACAGACAACAAGCCGTTCATTGGGAAAACCACATCTCCTCCTTACTGCCCATTGCTATTGGAGTCCCTCAGGGCTCCATTCTTGGTCCTCTCCTCTTCTCCCTCTATATTATGATCTCCACTCTGTAATTCCTCAAGCTACCTGCATTCAATACGCAGATGACTCCACTATCATTTGTTCAGCATCCTCCTCTTCAGATCTAATCTCACTAACTCAAACTATGTTCAACACAGTAGAAACATGGTTCACTAGATGATACCTACTTCTCAATGCTAAAAAAAAAAAACTTCTCCTCTTCACCCCCACCACTCGTACCTCTCCACTAAACTTCACCATCTCCTCAAACAACAACACTGTCATCTCTCCTGACTCCACAACTAAACTACTAGGAATAACCATTGATAACAACCTCTCTTTTGACCAACACATCAACAACACCATCAAATCAGTTAACAGAAAAATAGGATCATTATACCGTATTAAACCATTTCTCACCCCATCTACTAGAGCTACTATTGCTCACTCTCATCTCATATCTACTCTCTTTTACGTCGCTCCTATCTTCATCAACCTCAAGAAAACTAACCTAAACAAACTAGCAACTTGTTACAATAACATTGCCCGCTTCGCCACTGGTAACCCTTTTAGAACCCATCACTGCCTCAATTTGAAACACTTAGGCTGGCTGGAACTACAAAACTATCTTATTATCTCACAACTTACTATTGCCCACAAATTACTGTACCAACCTACTAACACCCCTATACTATCACAACTTTTACTCCCTTATAACAATCTCACCTCTCTTCGTTCCTCTTGTAAACTTATGACCAAACCCATAAAGGCCCACAACGGAGCTGGTGACTCTCTTTTCACCAATACTGTAGGGAGAGCATGGAATTTGCTGCCCAAGGAGTTAACTCTAATCTCATCCTTACCTCTCTTCAAACAACAAATCAAACTGTACTTCCAAAACCACTGGCTTTGTTCTTGTAGTACTGCAGGCTAACTTCCCTCTCCCACCCTCTCTTTACCTTTAACCCTTCTTTTGGCTTAATAATTAGCATCTACCCTGTTTCTTTTCCCTTGCTGTCCTACTATGCTCTGACCTACTTCTCCCATCTCTCCCACCTCCTCCTGACTGTCTTCCTTCTTTTCCTCTCTCACTTCCTGACTCCTGCCTCTTCTCTATTATTCATCTTACATTCTCCTTCTACTTCTCTACCCTTCTGAGCTTTAACTGATATCTATATGGCAAATGCCTTATTGCATAACCTTTATGTACTAGGTAAAATGCTTTGAAACTGACCGAACATTATGTATGATTTTAAACTGTTTGAGTTCCTTAATGTACATTGATTTTATTAACAAGTTGATTTGTATTTCTATTTTTATTGTATGTCTTTATTAACAATATGTCTGTCTTTATTATGTTATGTGTGGAGCTTTTCTCCCCGGGCCTCTACTGAAAATGGACATATATCCAGCTAGACTAGCCCGGTCAACAAATGTAAAATAAAATAAAAATAAATAAATAAATAATTTTGCTTTAACATGATCAGGCAGATTCTGTTCCTTTAACCAAGCATGTCGCCTAATGACAGAACCCGTAACAGCGGCCCTGCAAGAGGCCTACAGAGAATCAAAACCACATTGCAAAGTATGTTTTCCCACTTATTCAGTTGCATGCAATAAATCCTGCATTTCTTTGTTTTCTGCACATTCAGAATTTAAAATTTTCTGTTTAAGCAGTGACAATAAGTATCGCTGATATTTAAGCATATGAAATTGACAATTTAAAGCCCTCACAGTCAAGGTAGCAGAGGTGTAAACCTTTTTCCCCTATCTGTCCTGTGCCCTTGAATCCCCATCAGAGGGGATAGGGGTTTTTTTTGCAGTGGAAGCCTTGACTCCTTTGGGACCTTGAGAAATAGTTTCTAGGTCAGCAGCAGGGTTTTTATAAAGAAATTTATGTGAATCTGTAACCCTGTAGTATCTGTCTGGCTTAACAGGTGCAGGGGGTAAAGAGTCAGGGGACAGGCTGGACTCTGAAAATACATCATCTACAATGTCTAAAACAGGAGGGATAGCAAGAGGCCTGTGCTGAGGTAGTAAAAGAAAATCTCTAAGCCTTTTCTTAGATTCTGAGTAGTCTTGGCTCTCCCAGTGGAAGTGCTCCCTCATGGTATGCAGGGTTTCCCCAAAAGAAAAATCCTCAGGAGGGGAGGCTGAAGGGATAGATTCTTCAGCATCAGAATCCTCATATGGAGGAAGAGAGTATTCTTGGTCAGAAGAAGAGCCAGAGGAAATGGAAACCTGATCTGAAGATTCATATTCTGTCTCTTGCCTAGGCCTCTTCTCAGGAGGGGGATGGGAACCCCTGATCAAAGTAATTAGGTCTTTGGCCATTTTGAGCATCTGTTTTTTAGGCATGGAGGCCTGTCCATGGGCTTGCTGCACTTGTTTCTTTGTCTTTAGTGGTGCTTTAGTCTTTGCCTTTGGAGCTGTAGTCGGTTTTATATATAACTGTGTAGGCCTGAAAACACCCTCAGAAGCGATGCCTGCTCAGTGGCTCCGGACACATCCGAGGGGATATTTTCCAAGTGTCCAATACCTTGATTTTCCAGAGGCCTAGTCTGCTCCATGTGGGAGTCCGATGCAGCCTGCAGCTCTGACATAGCGGGCGTCAGGGGCTGCGAAAGCTCCTCACTGAGAACCGGCGACTGGCTTAGAAGAAGCCTCATCATCAGTTTTGGACCTCGGATGCCTGTCCTTTTCCTTGCGTTTCTTGTGAACTGCGGTAGTCTAATGGCTATCCGACGACATTGTGTAATTAAATCTTCGGCCAAAGTAATGAAATGCAAAACTGTACCGACGCTTAATAGTGCGTTGGTTAAATCCAGCACAAAATCTGCAATTAGCTACGTCGTGATCAGGGCCTAGGCAAGGAATACAATAAGAATGGAAGTTCTTATGAGGTATTTGCTTCCCACAAGAAATACAATTATTAACTGACATTGGTCTGGAGCAAGAAAAAAAGTTTCCCCAACGGGGTACTTGGCTTTAAATGAAGACTTCAGATCTGAAATTCGAACACGAAAAATCTCAGGAGTCGGCCAACCAGCACTTGCGAACTGCTTCTGCTTCGGGCACCGTGCGACAAAAAAGACTGAAGAAAATGGCGTCGGCTGCATCTTTTATACCCCTGGCACACTGACGTCAGGGAAGGGGCAACAGCAACCGACGCCAGACCAAGACTTCGGAATTCAGGCCGACTGCGGGTAGCCTGCCAGCAGGATAACCCAAGAGTAATGACTGCAACAGTGAAACATGATGAACATCACCCAATACACTTGAGCTTGTTGTTGTTGTTGTTGTGTCTTTCGGCTTTTCCCGGTTAGGGGTCGCCACAGCGGAACTCCGGTCCGCTAATGATTGGCAGTTGATTTTTATGTGCTGAGTTGCCAGCCCTAACGCACAACCTTCAATGAAGGTACGCCCATTCACGCATGTCTCCACACAGAAGATGCTCTGGCTAAGAGTCGAACCGGTCAGCGTCTTACTGTGAGGTGACAATGCTACCGCAGCACCACCACATGAGCTACTACTCCTAAAAACAAATTCCTAAATTTGATTTATTTTTTTAAAATAGAAAAAGGGTACCCAAAGGGACAGAAGAGTAGAGGCAAAACATTTTAGACAAAACACTATTAACAGTCACTTATCTAAAAAAAGAGCAGAGTCCTGGAGAATGTGTCTGTCATTTAGCATGGAAAATGAAATCTGAGGGCAGTTGTTGGTACATTACGGGAGAGCAAAGGAGCTTGATTTTGGAGCCAAAGTCTAAATTGCTAGCTTTGGATCCATTCAGATCCAGTATGCCCACTTGTTGAGGCAAACTGGAAAGACAACATATGATCTTACAATATGAACTACATTTACAGCAGATACTGTAAAGTTATCTAAAGTGATGTGGTAAAAAGTAAATTACAAGTGATGTGCGCCGAATCACAACAGACTCTTTCCAAAGAAAACAAGCTTTATCTAACTGTTGAGTGAAAACTCTTCCATTTATTCACTGTAAATGAAAGCTGGAATCCTGAAGAGGCATGAGGAAAAGTCAGTGTGTGAAAGGCATGTTTGAATGATTCTCAAGACTGCTGAGATGACATTTCTCTTAGCTAGAACTGCACAGCAATGTCTTATCAGACTTGTTCAAGTGTCATGGTTTTGGCAGAAAAACATAACCATGTATAAAACAAACGCTATCTGTAACATCAAATACTCCATTCAGTAGGCAAGAAAGGACTGTAAACCTGAAGAAAGTGCACAAAGGACTCCAGAGGTATAACAGTCACATGGTTGATGCCTGTTGTTATAGGATTAAAGAAACTTTAATACAAAGTACAAATGAAACCTCTAGCACCAATTTTGCCACCTCACAAGTATCCAAGTCTGGGCAACACCCTTTGCCATTTGGTACCCTGGCCACATTATACTGCTTCTTAGGGCTACTGTAAATACTGACATGGAATATAAAATAATACATAATGCAAAGATGTCTCAGTGTATTATATGGAGACTACCTGGACAACTTATAATTTCAAGCTATGCACATGTATGGCTGATCATGTAATTTTGAATATATTTATCTTAAAGTCTGCAAGACTCTAAAATATCAACAAATATTTGACAGTTTGCCGTGTGGCCATTACAAGAATTTTAGAGCTATTTTACTTGGGATTACATGCACTGGACGTCTATCTCTTTCAGGAAGAAAGGCATACAGAACAGTTCTGAAGGCTTCCTACTTCACATACTCAGTAATGGGGCTCTTTACATGAAATTCAAAACCCAATCCTGCAAGTCCCATTACTTAAAAAAAAAGTGAAGGGGAAAAACACAACTTCTGAAATTCAAAAATACATATTTAGCAGTATTTTTGCAGGTTATTTTCACCATGCACCCTCAAAAATGCGGTGGGGGGGTGCCTCCCAAATCCCCAGTTACTAAATCCAAGATCACTATACCTTACAGTAGATGGAATAATATGACATTGGCAGTCATGGACTTTGTATTTATTCCTCCACATTCACACTATCAGTGTTGGTCAGAATTTCAACAGGCAACCGTGATAACGGGTTACCCTTGAATGTAAACTTTGTGCATTTTGTCACACAAATGTGACAGCCTTTTGCATCACATTAGCTTTACACATGTGGCCTTTAACCTTTATGCCTCATACCCTTATTCACTACACTGCCTTTGATGTTGCCAGCCAAAAGATGAATGCCTTTTAAGTCACAGCGCTTTTACAGCTGGCTTGCGTTTTTGACAGTCAGGAGTGAAAGCCTTGTGCCTTGCACACTTAAGCATCTAATGTGTGAAATACAGCCCAACATTCCTTGTCTAGTAAATCAAAACATTCTGTAGACCCTGTTTGTGCGATGAGGCAGACACTGTCCAATTATCTTATAGTTCAGTCAAAGGCCTTACATTTCAGTAAGCATGTCAGCTAATGGGGGTGTGGGGAATTAGGCCATCAGAAAAAACACTGAGGTCCACTTTTAAGACTTATGAAGTCACAGGGCAGGGGCATCAGACAGTTCTCCAGACTGGGAAAATTAACATATCATTATCAATAACACATTAATAATTTTTTTTCTGGAAATGGGTATGATACATAAAAAAGGGCCGGATATCGACAGTGCTGTCTGTTGTCCTGTAGGTTTAGGGGAATGCTATGAAAAAAATAAATGGCCTCAACGATATTCCTGCTTTGCGCACATCTCATAATAATTGGCTTCTATTAGAGAAAAAGTCATTGACAATGATTGGCAAAACACATGGCTGCGGCCATTTAATCCTCATTGTCAATGACTTTTTCTCTAATAGAAACCAATTATTATGAGATGTGTGCAAGGCAGGAATATCAGGGAGGCCATTTATTTCTTTCATAGCATTCCCCTAAACCTACAGGACAACAGACAGCACTGTCGATATCCGGCCCTTTTTTATGTATCATACCCATTTCATAACAACTTTTTTCACAGTTCATCACAATTCTTCTGGGTTGCCTTACAATCTGCCAAGGGGGCCATTGCCGGGCTGATAAGTCCCCTGGCAACAATCCCTTGGGGCTGTCTGGCCTGCGGAAGGTCCAGCTGAAGAGTCCTGTGACCCCCCCCCCCACTTACCTTGGCCTCCCTTACCTTTCCTGCCTTCCACTTACATGACTGCGACAGACTAGCCTGACCTGTCTATCTTACCTGGAGGAGAAGGCAAAAACCTGAAAAAAACCATTGGGAAAAACAGGAAATTCCTTCTCGACTCCTAATGCGATCACCTTGTCAGTCACCTGGTTCCTTGAGTAACTTATCTGACCCAAAACTAACTGGTAACAACCCCCTGCTTTTACGAGGGGGTGGGTTGGGTGGGACAAGCAGCAAGCTGCCATTTGTCTGAGGCAGGTCATCTCGGACTCAGGTTTCAGTGGGGGAGAGGGGAGGGCAGGTAGGGCCAGGATAGGTAGGGAGGGTAAGGTGGGATGGGCTGGCTAGAGGAAGGATTGAAAAGGCTGGGAACAAACCAAAACAGTCTTCTTGATCCCTACCTGGACAGCTTGTCCCACCCAACCCACCCTTTCGTAAAAGCAGGGGGTTGTTACCAGACAGTTTAGGGTCAGATAAAGTACTCAAGGAACCCGGTGACTGACAAGGTGATCGCATTAGGGGTCAAGAAGGAATTGCCTGTTTTTCCCAATGGGTTTTTTCAGGTTTTTACCTTCTCCAAGATAGACAGGTCAGGCTAGTCTGTTGCAGTCATGTAAGTGGAAGGCAGGAAAGGTAAGGGAGACCAAGGCAAGTAGGGGAGGGTCACAGGATCTTCAGCTGGACCTTCCGCATGCCAGACAGCCCCAAGGGATTGTTGCCAGGAGACTTATCAGCCCAGCAATGGCCCATTGGCAGATTGTAAGGTGGCCCAGAGGAATTGTGATGAACTGTGAAAAGTTGTTATGAAATGGGTATGATACATAAAAAAGGGCGCAACAAGCAGCGAGAAGTGGTAAACCTCCTGCAGCCATTGTGTTACACCTAGGGGGCAATAATATTGGTTAACAACCAATAAAAGATTTAATTAGTTCAATGGTACGAAAGATAAATTGCATACATGAATGCTGGCCACAAGCCATTATATTAGGTCCATAAAAGCTGTGGAAAGAATGAGACGGAGAATTAATAGTTCTATGGATAAGATTTTAAAGGCCATTAAAGGGTTGTACATTCCCCACCCTGGCATTCGGGTCTGGTGGCCGGATAGGTATGAGAAAGATGGGGTTCATTTATCGGAAGAAGGTTCACAGGTATTTTATAAGGAATTACAGGCAGGTCTAGCTCTGAAGGTCATTCAAGGCTGGGAACAAACCAAGTCATTCTTCTTGATCCCTACCTGGACAGCTTGTCCCACCCAACCCACCCCCTCATAAAAGCAAGGAGCTGTTACCAGTCAGTTTAGGGTCAGATAAGGTAACTCAAGGAACCCGGTGACCGACAAGGTGATCGCATTAGGGGTCGAGAAGGAATTTCCTGTTTTTTCAGGTTTTCACCTTCTCCTCCGTGTAAGATAGACAGGTCAGGCTAGTCTGTCGCAGTCATGTAAGCGGAAGGCAGGAAAGGTAAGGGAGGCCAAGGTAAGTGGGGGGGGGGGTCACAGGACTTGTGGCTACGTAGCAGAGTTTTATATCCATTTTACTCTTTACTGGTGATAAATTCATTAAGGAAGAAGGAAAAGAAGGAGACAGTATAATCAGTCTGGTTGGTGAAACACAAATTTATTTAAAGCACATTCCTTTTTATATATAGTAAAAAAAAACATATATACTTGTCTAAATGAGTAAATGTTCCAGTTAGCAACTAATTCAGGCAAGGGTATTAACCCATGGCAGTAAGTGGACAATCTTTAAAAAAAAAAAAAAAACCCGACATAGGCTAACGTGTATGTTTTGATGTTTTCACTGATTAGATGGATCCTCAAATACAAACACAAATGCAGACCTTGTTGAGCATAAAAGGGAGAGCATGTACCCATGGTAGTGGTGCTGCGGTAGTGTTGTCACCTCACAGCAAGACATTGTCACGTTCGATTCTCAGCTAAAGCATCTTCTGTGCGGAGGCATGCGTGAATGGGCATGCCTTTGTTGAAGGTTGTGTGTCAGGGCTGGTAACTCGGCACGTAAAAATCCACTACCAAACATTAGCGGACCGGAGTTCCGCTGTGGCGACCCCCTAACCGGGATAAGCCGAAAGACACAATAATTTTTTTTCTGAAATGCATAACACAACTTATTTTCATCAGTACATTCTCCTACTGCCAAACACAAACACAGTGCTGATAACACTAAAATTTTTCCTTTATTCCACGCAGTTTCCATTTATGTACTAAAAAATTCAACCAAGCCTTATAATGCAAAACAAACATTGAATAAATAACTTTATACACTACAAGCAAAATGGCTAATTTGCTTTTACAATTTGACTTTACTAAACTATTACATAGCTGACTTTGTTGTTAATATCTTATTAAGTATTTTACTGTGACAACCGCTTCCTAAAAACTCATATCTTGGTTGTATTATATTCTTCATTTCATTGTATTATATCACATATTGCTTTTCTTTATCTTTTCTCCCTGGGTTGTCTCTCAGCTGGTCAGAAGGACAGAAATAAATAAATTAGGGTCCTCCTTTAAACAGGGGCGGCCCTGGTCTGATAAGGTAAAGCTAAACCTTTAGAATAATAGGATGAGGGTGTTCTCTATCCCTATAGGGCAGCTAAAGCAGTGAAGGGGAACACAGACTACCTCAAATGCCTGTCTGAATGAAGCCCCCCCCCCTCCAGCTGACTCTCACTATGGTGACACTGGGGAATGGTTAACGGCAGGCAGGCAAAAAAATTTGGTACGACTTTACATATTTTCCTCTTCGATGAGGCCAAATTAACATGCATACAGCTTACAGACTTCACCCTGTTACCTCACTTCTAACTATATCTGCCTCTTACTGCTATGGTCCTCAGGTTCTTCATCTTTCTCTTATTGCTCATTAGAAAGGATAGTCCAAGCATTTCTAGAGTTTTTCCTAGTTCTTTTAGAATTTAAAGATTAATATGTCAACTTTGAATGACAAAAAAAGTTCACAGCTTTAAAATGACTTACCTTTACACCAGTGTTTGAGATATCTAAAGTCTGAAGTTTCTTAAAACAGCAGAGGAATCCGATCCCAAAGTCACTAATATTGGCATTGCCTAATCAAAAAATATATAAAACACATAAAATACATAAAATGTACTTCTTATGAACCTTTTGCAGTACAAACTTTCAGCAACATCAGGAAGACGTCAAACCAGATTAAAAGAACAGCAACTCCTACATACAAAGATGTGAAGAAAGAAGGAAAAAGTGCTGAGCTTTTGTGTTTGGATTAGAGACAACTCTTGATTTACTGAAAGGAATCACAGAAACATACTCCAGCACTGATGTGACAAACACTTCTCTGTGAAAAGAGTAGAGTAGCTTCTGTAATGCAGAAATTGTTTTGTTATAAATGCCAACAAAAAACAGAGCCAGAAAAATAGCTAAACTTCCCTTAGGAAATCTCAAAGTACAGCAGAACGAATAAACCAAGGTATGAACGTCCACACAGTATAAATTTATTAAAAAACAAGTAACAAAAACATGTAAAGCTTTCGAGTAAAACACTCAATCAATACATTACTTTTGTTTTAATAAATTTATACTGTGTGGACATTCGTGCCTTAGTTTATTCGTTCTGTTGTTTTATTATAAAAGACAGAGAGAGAAAAATCATCTGTAAACTGTACACCTTTAAAGTTGTTTTGCAATTATCGACTAGTGGTATAAACATGTTACTATACTGTCTGCCTGAAAAATAAGATATTTTAACATTGGTCTCTGTAAACTGCTTGCGATCTCTGTTCATCTCAGCCACTCAGCTGCACATACATGGTAACTCAAAACAGAAAGTGTATTTGAACAGGGTCTGTATGTAGTCTGATACTAAGGCTATACAATTATTATGAACTTCAAAAACAGATGATGTAAGGGGAAAGTTATATACGGAGGTGCAGTTAGGGAGCTGGGTGTGATAAAATTATTGCTATAACATTTATTATGTCCTTTGAGTGTTAGCAAATACTTCCTATTGTTCTGGCAGGTGCTGAGGATTTGGCACCTGGTTACAGATTCTTGGAATGTGTGTTTTGGAAACCAGAGTTAGCAAAAGCCATAGTAAAATGTGCAGCCAAGAAACACAAGTACAGAGTCTGTGGGCTTACCAACATTTACTTTTGCTGGTCCCAACTTTGGCTACCTTTTACTACATGAGACATGGAAAACCACTTGAATCAACAATGCAATTTTTATCCTTCTCTTGTGTTATGTTTACAATTCACTGACCTAGTTAGTATGCAGCCCACTTCTCCTTACAGATTACTCTCTCCCTAGCAGGACCCCTGTTGCTACATCAGCTGTAATGGTTTGGTGTCATGTTGTAAGATTTGTGAATCTCTTTAAACCGCTGGACTGATCATTTGTATAATTAATAGTATAAACAATAAAATACACTAAAATAAGGCATCATTTTGTCCTTCTCAGTTGTTTTAAACATGTACTTCTGAGTCGGGGTATCCCACAATCCTGATGGAAGTGGGAAGAACTATGCTATTGGACATTCAAATTTATGCTAATTAGTGTCCATACTTTGGGGAGCTGGATGTACGTACTTAGCCTTTGCCCAAATTTCTCATGCCTGCAGTTTGAGAGGTATGCACAGAGCAATGAAACGTGGTACACAACCAAGTAACACCAGCTGGTATGCCTAGGCAGATAAACAGCAGCGTAAAACTAAGAAAGCAATTAATAAATGATTATGACATGTACAGATACTGCAGTCCACAAAGCTGGAAAGAGTATACAACACTGGCAGTGACACTGGCAAACAATTGTACTGTCCAGACAATGGCAGTAGCAAAAGTTAGACACCATAGGCATAACAGGAGGCATCCCTGACAACTGTTTCCAGATTGACAGAAGCATGCCTGACATCCTATGAAGTCTGTGTTAATGGATGGGATACAAGGTCCTAATTCCCCTGGAAAAAAAGAGTAATCACAGCTGTCACTAACCAGGCCAATGACACCTTTCAGAGGCCTACTAGATATACAAAAGAGCTATGCAAAGTCTCAGCCAGCCATGTTGTTGTTTATCTTTTCGGCTTTTCCCGGTTAGGGGTCGCCACAGTGGAACTCCGGTCCGCTAATGATTGGCAGTCAATTTTTTTTATGGTGCCGAGTTACCAGCCTGACACCCAACCTTCAGCAAAGGCACGCCCATTCACACACGTCTTTTGGAGGCCACTCGACCACGGGGAGGACATGCAGACTCCACACAGAAGGCACTCCAGCAAAGAATCGAACAGGAGAACCTCTTGCTGTGAGGCAACAATGCTACCGCTGTACATATTCTTCACTAATTGCTTTAGTGCAGGATACCCCATGCAGAACAGATATATATATATACACTCCCATAACAAACTACAGTAATGTGGCAGCTCCATGATATTAGATATCATTACTGCCCTGGATATCCTGCACATATTTGCACAGCCCAGGCCTATGTCAATAAACACGGATTCCATTCCCTAATCCAGCAGAGTGGTGCGACCATACCAGACGAATAACAGATGACTCTGACAAACATCCTGAGAGCAGACATGCTATGCAAAATACCATCCCTTTAAAAGTTAATTTGTATACATACCATGGTTTGAATAATGTTATGTGCAGGAAATGCCTAAAAAATAAGCATGATCTTCAAGATGCCCCTATGTAAGTGCCTCAAGTACAAGACTATTAAGCAGATTCTCATCCAGTGTCACTGACACTACTACAGAGGTTCCAACCCTCTTACTCTCCTCATGCATCCTTTGATCTTGCGTCTTCCTCCCCACCCTGTTCTTTACATCACTGATGTTTACCCTGCATTCTGTACTCAGCCACATATGGCCACCAACAGCATTAATGGTAGCAACAGCCTCGGTATACATTTCTGCACAGGCATTACGGAGCATCTTATTCTCTTCTTCCACAAAATTCACTTTTCCATTCTTTCCTGACAGTTGTACAACTAAAACATTAGAACTTTCAGTAAAACAACATAAGTTGAAATATTGTAATGTCCTTCCACTAAAGTCCACTCCTCAACGACTGTACAAATAACAGCAGTCTATATAGCCCATCAGCTTCAAAGTATGCACAAACTTAAGAACACTACAGGAGAGCTATGGTGCACAGTGATATAATGAAAAGTGAAAAGTGCCCATGCTGTATTACATTAATCATGCCCGTTTTAAGATGCTGATTGCATATCCACAGTTATATAATGAATATTCTACTGTTTCAGTGACAAATCTGTTACACACTTACATTGCTGATACAATATACACAGCAAATAACCCACATGTGGAAAGGAAACAGCCTATAAAAGTGTCAAAACAATGTTTCAAATGCCACTGAAAACCAGCAAACATTTGTTCAGTGACAACAAGTATATCCTTACAAGCACAAAACTCTGGCCACTGACACACAATGCCATGTTAGCACAATGTGTGTACATCCAATAGTGCATGCTACATTTCAGGAAAGTCTTTACCTTTCTATACCATATAGCTGGTAAAATAAAAGTCCCGAGCATGAATCAGGTTCAGATTGTGGTTTAGGTTCCTTTTGAAGCTAGCAAAGGGAGGGGGAGGACTGATAAGGCAAACGTGTTATAGTTTCAGATTGAGGACCACAAGCAGTCACTTGCTACAGAGGTGCAGGGTTTTATGAAGGGTTGCAGCACTTGGAGAAGTGGGTCATGTGACCTTAAGGCCCACTACACACTGAATGAACCCTACAGAGTGAGTCTGTGCATGTGCAGTAGGACATGACAGGGCTTAAAAGAAAACTCCAACTTCCTAATTGCCATGTCAACACCAGTGCTAGTAATAGGCCTTCACTCCCAGGAAGAACTGAAGGACTGCAGAGATCTCATCTATAGGACGATGAATGGGCCCAAAAGAGTGGCCATAGTCACCTAAGATCAAAAGCAAAAAACAAAAACAAAAAAAAAGTAATCACTTCACTTATTTACTATTTGTTAACTAGATAAATAGGTTAGTCCAAGGGTGTGACAGTTGTTTTTGATTGCTCTACTTGTTATACAAAGAGTACGAAGCAATGGACCATCCTCTCAACTCACCACAGATAGCTATATAATGCAAATACACCTCTTATATACTTCACCCTGCTACATATATACCACCAAAGTCACACAAGTACTCTGTATTTTTTGGGCCAAGTAGCTCCATCTTGCAAAAATAAACCAATGATGTACATTTTGTAGTGTAACATACACACACATCTTACATCTCCTGTAAATAAAGTAAAATAAAAAAGGCTAATTTAATATTTACATTCTATTAACAGACAGATAAAAAATTAACAGTATAATACTCCGACTTACAAGAGACATCAAGGGATTCCAGTTTTTCAAGCCCTCTTTTCATGACTCGAACAGGAGCTGTCAGTTTTCGAATTCCCATATCTGAAAGGCAGTTATCTTTTACATATAGCTGTTTCAAACTAAGAAAGAACAAGAATTATTATTATACATTTTTCAATTCACAGTCCCACAGGATGTCAGTATAAATGGTACCATGACATATACACAAAATTGCACCAAACCAACACACTGCAATCAAACAAGAAAACAACATCAGTTATATAAACCAAAAAAATGTTTTGTTTTTCCCGACATAGTAGTCTAGTCTGTGAAAGAGGCAGTTCAAGTCAGCATTTCCAACAAAACAAAAGAATGTTTACCTTTCCCCTTAAATAAAAATAATACTTGACAGCTCTTCCAAAATTCACTAGCCCCCACTACTCATCAAACAAGTTGCAAGTTTTGTTTTCATTCTTAACTCAGAACGTTTAATATTCAAGGCAATTAACAAAATAATATAGAACACTTCAATAAAAATTTCACTTCAATCAAACAGTATGACAGATGGATGCAAAACAAGAAATCTGCTTTTCTCACAGTCAGTATTGTGGCATAAAGTAGCTAATGTCAGTTTTGTTAAGAAAACCTTGCAATATGTTCCTTTCCAATTAAATAAAAATACAAGTCAGTGGCTTCTCCCACAATTCACAAGTAATCAAACTCCAACACTATACAAGATTCGCCAAATGAGACAATGTATTTCTTCTCCAGTCCAGAAATTCTAGTGATCAAGGCAGAACTAGCTTTATACAAAATAGCACACTACAACAAACAAGAGACCAATATAACCTACACAAACAAAGAAATGTTATAGTCTTGTGTGGCAGACAGTGGTCAAGGCAGCTTTGCCATGAAAATTTTAAGATATTTTCTTTTCACCTTGAATAAAAGTATTTACCACCAGCTCCTCTCACAATTCAAAAGTAATTAATATTCGCTAGTTTCCGTTGAAGCACTGTTTTCTCTCCTAACCCAGAACATTTAATGCTCAAAGAGAAAAGGAATTTAAATAAAATACCATCATTTAATAATGCAGCACACATTACAGTCAAGTAAGAAAACATTATGGACTATGCAAACCAAGACATTTTCTTTTCTCACAATTTACTCTGTGGCAGAGGCAATTCATATCAGCTTTGTCAGAAACATTTTGGAATGTTTTCCCCTTAAATAAAAATACCACGTAATGGTTCGTCCCACTATCCCCAAGAAAACAACTTCCAACAACTCACCAAATGTGATATAAGCTTTGTTTTCTTTCCTTACTGAGCAATTTTAATACTAATGGGAAAAGAACCTTAAATAAAATGCAACACCACAATCAAATAAGAAAACTGTATGAGCAATACAAACCAAGAAATTAATCATGGCGCAATCTATTGTACAGAAGAGACAGTTCAAGTCAACTTGTGTGAGCATAAACTATACATTTATGTATTTATTTTGTCCACTCTCCCTCCATTCCTCCCCAACTGTCTCATTTGTTCCCATCACAATGGTGAGGTTCAACCAGGAGGTGCCATTAGAGGTGGTTAGCTTATGGCAGATCTTTCTCTATGAAGTCCATGGTTAAGCAGAGGAAGGGGGCAATGCAATGGCCTGAGAATACTAGTCACATTGCTTGTCAGCAGGCATCTCCACTCCAAACTCAAAGCAAGAAAAGTGGTGTTTTCAGTTTCCACAAGGGAAACTGCATTCCCCTATGTGCTACAAGAGTGCCTGACCTCCCCCCAGAAGATAGGAGTCCAACCCCCTTCATACCCTTCCCAACATGTTTGGCTCCTCCAGTGCCAAAGCCTAAGTCAGTGTTCTATCATTTTGCTCCAAACAGTCAGGCAAAGTTTGTGCATTTACAAATAAAATCATATAAGCTTATTTATTTACTCCCCTAAGAAACTGTTTCATCAGGGCGTGGAAAATGACAGTAGGAAGAGTAGGGATGTGGGCTGAAATGGCACAAATGTACATCTTGATAGAAGAAAAGGATAAGCTTCTATCTACCAGGGTAGCCTGGTAATCTAAAATGGCAAAGATATTGGCTGAGTTAGGATTGAGGCCTTGCTGCTGACACCAAATGGAGAATCTTTTCCATTTGGCTGAGTATGATTTCCTAGTACTCTTTGAGAATTACTTGAACTTGTCTGCTTAGGGGTGTGCTCAGAGTAGTATTTTGGGAATTATCCAAGCTGAGAGTTTGAGAGTCTGTAGGTTGGGATGTACAAACATCCCATTGTCCTGAATCAGAAGGTCCACGCTCTGAGGTGACTGTTATGTTTTCTCATTGGTTAAACTCAGTAGCAGAGGATACCAGTGCTGCCTAGGACAGTGTAGGGCTATCAAGATGACGCATGAGCATTCTTCCCTATTTTTTAGGAGGACCCTTGGAAGAAGAGGCAGGGAAGGAAATACATAAAAGAACAGGTGGCTCCAAAAGGAAGGAGAAAGCATCAGTCCTCCATGCTGTAGGTAATTTGCACCTGGAACATAATTTTTTCAACTGAGCATTTCCTTTGGTGGCAGAGGTCTATCTGTGGGAATCCCCATTTCTGGACTATGCCGAGAAATGTTTCTCGATACACATGCCACATGTGGGGATCCATCAAGTTCCTACTAAGATGATCTGCTAGAGTGTTTTGAGTTCCTGGGAGGTACTGTGCCATGAGGTGCAACCCCAGGCAGTAAGCTATCTGCCAGACCTGCATCATTAGTTGGCAAAGTGAATAAGAGTTGGTATCCCCTTGTTTGTTTATACCGTGGTGTTGTCTGTTTTCACAATCAGGACCCCTAGTTTCCACTGATCTTTGAAAGCCACTAGGCCCTTTTGCAATGCCATCAGTTCTTTCCAATTTATGTGCTTGCATCTGAACTGATCTTCCCATCTGCCCTGGATTGAAGGTGTTGGAAATGAGCCCCCCCGCTCCCCCCAGGCTGTCTCTAAAGTATGTGTGGATAAAGTTCGGTCCTAAGGGATGAACCTGAATGGGAGACAGGTTCTGGGCGCATGCCCGTGTACATCATGAAAATTCCTCCATGAAGAGTAAGTTATCAGTGAAATTTCTGTCTCCAGGGACTGTGAGTGTTGGCACCACAGATTCCTGAGGTACCACTGCAGCTTCCTCATGTGTAGACTGGCCAGATAGATCATGATGATACAAGATGCCATGTAGCCTAATGCTCTGAGGAATTCCTTGGCCAAAAGACATGGTCTCTGCATAATGTTTTGGAAGTAATGAGTCAAAAAGGAGATTATTTCTTGGAGTAGGAAGGCCTTTTGAAGGGAGGAATTCAGAAGAGACCCCAGGAAAAACATCCTGGTGGATAGGTCTGTGCTGAATTTGCGAAAATTTATGGTGAACCCCAAAGAGGTGAGGAGGGTATGATTGAAGGCCAGATCCTTGAGGCACTTTGCTTGGCTTGTGGCTTGAATGAGCCAGCCATCCAGATAAGGGTAAATTAGGATTCCTCTTGTTTTGCAGAAGGCTATCACAGGTGCTAAATACCTTGTGAAGACCCTGGGAGCAGTAGACAAGCCAAAGGGCAGTGCACAGAAGTTAAAGTGAGATGTTCTTGCCCTGAAGTGAAGAAATCTTTGTGGAACATCTGGGTAACCTGAGTATCTTAATGGCTCTTTCAAGGTGAGCTTGTACCCATCTGAGATAAGTTTCAGAACCCATTTGTGTGAAGTAATGAGGGACCAGTTTTCTTTGAACAGGGATGGCCTTCTCCTTATCTCTGGAGAGCGTGAAGGGGTGGGGGTAGGGGAAAGAAAGAGAGTCATTGCTGCTCTCTGCCAAGACCCTGTGGCCTAGAACTCCCCTGCCTGGGCCTTTATGATTGCTGCTGCCTTTCAGGCCTTTCCCTCCGAGGCTTCCTCTGGCCACCTTTTAATTAAGAGGGAAAAAAAACAGTGTTTAGTAGGAAAATTCGAACTAAAACTAGGAGATTGAACTTGGTGGAAGTCCTTAACAGTTTGCATATATTTTGCTTTATCTTCCATTTTTTATTTTAGCACAGCCTCAGCCTTTGACCCAAAAAGGAAGCCCTTATCAAGGGATGCATCTAGAAGTTTGGATATGACATAAGCGAATCATGCCTTTCTAATGACAGAGCGAGATACAGCAGCTCAGCTAGAGCCCTCCATAACATCATTGCTGCAGTGTAGAGTGTCTAGCCACCTGGGAAGCTGGAATGGCAAAGGTCCAACAATTCCTTAGACATGTTCTTGCCCTCCAGGGAGGAAATCTTTTGTTTCATTTTATCTACAAAACTTTGTTGGTAGTTTTTCATATAAAACTGGCAGTTAAGGTCCCTCATGGCTTGGGCAGCGGAAGTGCAGACTTTTTACCAAACCTATCAAGGGCCCTGCTTTCCTTGTCAGTAGGTAAAGGATTCTTTGAAGAGCTGGATTTTGCTCCCTTGGGACCTGGAGTGACAATCTCTGGGACAGCAGAGGGGTTTTTGAAGAAGTATTTATGTGAATCCAATCCCCTGTAAAACCTGTCTGGTTTACAAGAGGCTGGAAGCAGAGAGTCTGGATTCAGGAAGAATCAATAAAGACATTCTCTACCACCTCCAAAACAGGAGGAACAACCAAAGGTTTGTGTTCTGAGAAGTCAAGGAACTCCCTGACCCTCTTTTTAGATTGTGGGTATTCCTGTGCCTCCTATTGGAAATGTTCCCTCATGGCATGGAGTGTTTCTCCAACTCTGATGTTTTCAGGAGGTGAAACTGAAGGCTGATTCTCTTCAGAATCAATCTTCAAAAGAAGTAAGGAAAGGTCCCTCCTCAAAGACAAGACTCCTCCTGGTCAAAATCCTCATCTGAATTAGGAGGTTCAGAGAAAACATCAGGGGTAGGATCCCTCTTCTTTTGTTTAAAAAGGGCATTGACAAGAGTCACCATAACTATAACGGCTCCCTATTAAAATGTTGAAATGTTGGAACTTGTAATGCCAAGTACAGACAGACCAAAAAAAAAAAAGATTGAAAATCCAGAACTCAGTCGAATCTCCAACATCGCTCTTCTCCTTTAAACTTCTGTTTTGTAGGGGGGCAAGCTCCATAAATATGGCATAAACCCCTAATGCTAACAAAAATAAAATAAAACTGGAGCTGAATTTAAATTTGCTACATCTTCTGACTCCTTATAGGTGGCTGCATTTACAAACAGTTTTGCACACTGCCGCGTGCTGCCGCTGAGGTTCCAGGCATAGCTAAAAGAAAGCCCTGTGGTTATCCTTTGCCTGGTAGGTTATCTTGACCTCAGATTTGGCTGCAGTAGACTTAATAGTCCCTCTTAGTTGTTTGTTTAGATTGATGTGTGCTTCTGCCATGCTGGGAGTAAGCACGTCTTAATCTTGGCTGTGACTTTTTTTTTTTGCTTGGATTCCACCAGGGTGGTTTGTTTTTGAATTAGTTCTAGGCTTATTTTTGGTGGGACTGCTGTCTCTATGCATTTACTGACATGATGGTCAGAGTTTCTGTGAACAATTCTGCACTGACATTGTGCTCTCAGGATTTGGGGGGGGTGTCAGCGTTCTCCCACATTTATGAGTACCAGGTCAAGTATTTTTAACCTCTATTGGGTGTAAAGACTATCTGGGTTCAGGGAATTTGTGTTTATGATGTCCAGGAATCTCCTGCTTCTGTAAGTTTGGGGTCATCTAACTATCCCAGTTTATAATGGGACAGCTGAAATCTCCCATGATATGGTATTGGGTTGAATGGTGAGAGTCTCCCCGTAAGTTCCAAGTATGACCTATGGGCTTCTTGGTTCTACTGATACATTAAATCACCAGACAGTACTGGTTATTTCTACAAAAAAAATCACCAATTACCTTGAAGACTTTTTTTCTATTCACCATAACTGTCTTGCACTGGGTGACTAATATCAAAGCTGATAAAGATGCCACCAAACACACCACAGAATTTCTCAATACAAAAGGAGGGATTTGGCTTTGTTCAGCCAGTTATTTCTGATGTCCATGTAACTGCATATTCTTTGGACTTGGAGTTCCAACATGGTGTGGTCATATTAGTCCTGCTGGTGGAATCAATGTCATAGAGAGGCTACCATTTCATTCACCTCAATTTGGGGCTCCCACTGGTAAGTCACCCTACACCAAGCTGGTCATGTTCACAGATTTGAGAAATGTTACCTGTAGTTACCTTACAACTGTTCTGGATTAGTTCCTAGTAGATCACAGTGCAAGATATCTTGAGTCAGAGGTACAAGCCGATAACTAAGCCATTTCCTGTGTTCTTGATCAGCTCGCCCTGTTTTTTTATATACATGTGTATTTTACTTTATGAATGCTGGCATAATGTTGAGTTCCAGGAGTTATGCAGACAAAGAGATAAAGGCTGGAATGCGTATGGAGAAAACCATGCCCGTTTGGAAGACAAATTTAGATTGGTGGATATTTAAACTGCTTATTAATCAAAGGTCATGCATAAGGTAATGTTGTCCAGTGAGAATTTTGTAGCAGCTAAGCATTCTGTCATGTTCTCCTAAATCATTCATAGACTGCAGTTCAGCCTGTCTGTGAATCAAAAATCCCTTAAATTCCCAAAATATGAGATGGCTGCACAACTCTAATGCCCTCATTGGGCATGGTTTTCAACTGGATCAATTCATGGTGGTTAGAAAAGGACATTCCAAAGGCTCCTCCATATTTCTGCAGCTCTAAGTTTAAATGTAGTGACCATCAGAATAACTTCCATTGTTTGTATAATCCACTGTTCATTAGCTACAGGACCTTCTAGGCTTCTAATATCTTGAGTCATTGGATTAGACCAATTTACATATTCTGAAGTCATCTGATAGAATGGAAGTATATGTAGTTTAAAAAATGCTATTATAACCTCTGTCCAAAACAAGTCAAATTTTAATCCACACAACCACATGATATAGAAAGCCACCTCCCCATCTCTAACCTCCGATTTATAGGGGAAGATCGGAGAGAACATAGACTATGTTTAGCAGTAATCTCACCTATATCATGGACTCTAAGAAGCATGTAATTTCAGCTTCAGAATCAGGAGCAGTACTGAACTGTGCCCTTATAAAAGTGACTAATTACCACCTTATTAGAGATCAATGAAGTTAAAATAACATGATCGTCACTGACCTATCTGCCATACAACACAATGAGTCATGAGATCTTGATGACAACCTGCGGCTTACATTCTACAGCCCTTGCATGCTTTACCTCTTGTGTCTCAGGACATAATCTTGAGGGGTTCCACAGGGTCTGAGCTTGTGTTTTATCTGTCCATTGCATATACAAGTCATTTGAAGGATAGGATTGAAACATTAGTCTTAAATTGATTCTTCCCAGCTACAGCTCTCTTTCTCTCAGTAGCAACTGTCTGGTTTTACTGCAGTTAGAGGGCAGATATGTCAATGTCTTAAGATTAATCTCGCAAAAATGGAGGTGGTGATTATACATGCTACTGTAAAGGCTACTGAATGCTCCTATTCTGTCTCTGGCCATTTCATATGGTGGAAACAGGTTGGAGTTTGTGTCCCAGGAGACAAAAGCTGAGATTGTGCTTGGATTGCATCCCATTACTAAGATGCAGTTTCTTCATGCTTTCATCTTCAGAACATTCTTGGAATGAAAATTTATTTACTTCAACCAAGAGCCTTCAAAAAGTTTTGCAGGCCGTGACCCCCTTCACCATAACCTTCGTGACACTAGGAAGCAAGTGCAGAATTCTTATTGGCATGTATTAGCACTACCATATCATTCCACTTGTATAAAATCTGCAATGGCTGCAAATTGATGAGACCTATGATTCTCATCTTATCTCACCATGTTCAACACAACTCAGGTCCTGCCTACATCCCCTACTGTCCAGTGCTGTCCTCCAGCTCCCACATAAACACAGAGGAGCTACTAGTGATTCCAAGGGCATGTCTGGAAACATATGGATGACAATCATTTCTCAATTAGGCATACGTCCAGTGTAATTCAATACCTCTACTAAAGATGGTTAGTGACCTGGAAGCCTCTCTAAGAACGTCACTGAAGAGCCATTTATTTCTCCAGTCCAACATCACTTAAGTTACTGATTTGAAACTACATTGCATCGTTTGTGAATTACTTTAAAAAGCTATGACATATATACTGAAATTAGGTGCTCAAATTATTAAAGAAAAAAGATTACAGTAATTTCATTTAATGATACTATTTATAATATTCCTGGGGCAACTATATTTAAAAAAAGGCATATGCTATCAAAGTACAAATTACAAAAAAGGGTATCTAAAAAGGCTGTGAAACTATTAGACCCTGACTGTACTGCAGTGATGTAGTTATCTTGTGAGGCTATGTAAAAACTCTCTCTTTAAAAAAATATCTCTGTCTCACTGGGATCTAACCATTGTAAAGATAATGAACAAACAACTGCTAAAGCTGAAGCAGTCCCAGTAAAGATAATCAATTAAAAACACATGATAATAAATCAACAGGGTTAAATGACAATATTCATTGTAAAGATAATCCATACATTACTGCATTACTAAAAAAATCAAGAAATGCTCAGGATTTATCTTGGGAACTTGTTTAAAACAAACATAATGACTTTCTGCCAATAAAAAAACTTCTCAATGAGTAAAAAATAGGATAGCAAAGAATGCAAATTGTTAACTCGTATGCACAGGCTAAGATTTAGAAAAAAGGGAGTAATGCAGATGCATAATGAAAACGGCAAAGTCAAAATAACTCGTTGCAGCCTGGTGGAGACCAAGCATAAACAAAGGTGGTACACCTGTGATGGGAAATGCATACTTAGCCAATTTGCTGGCAAAAGGAGCATGAATCATGGAAAAAGTGCATTGTACATCAACAAATGCATCATCACATCACTGCAGACACACCTGTAAATTCAGAAAAGGGCTACACAGCAAAGACCTACTATGTTCATACTTTAAATGGGAAGTAAATGCATCAAGACGGCAGTCAGAAAGGGAGGAAGAAAAGTGCAGGACACAGTGAGACAAGGCAAAAAGAATGTGGGAAGACAGAAGAAGAGTATGTTTTTGGCAGGACAGATGCCTTTTTTTTTTTTTAAAGAAGGTTAGACGTGGAAGATGTGCAAAGGAAGGAAGGCAGGCAGATAGGCATACCATTGCAGCAGTGGCAGATAAAGAGAAAAGGGAGATGCTGCCACAAATGGAAAGTTTAC
This sequence comes from Protopterus annectens, assembly GCF_019279795.1. Lineage (NCBI taxonomy): Eukaryota > Metazoa > Chordata > Ceratodontiformes > Protopteridae > Protopterus > Protopterus annectens. The sequence goes on along the minus strand of NC_056744.1, from coordinate 641,179,967 downwards.
AAAGGAAAAACACAGCCAGAGTGTGGATACTTGGTGTTGGGGAAAACTTTACAAAAATAAATAAATAAATAAATTAAAAGGAAGGAAGTCACACACACAGAAAATGAACTGCAAGATGGAGGACAGAGGAGGGGAGAACTGACTGCCAAGCTGCACAGTGATGCACACAGCCAGAAGTAAATCACCTATGTGGCCATTCTTATGGCTGGACCTAGACATTGCTTACCCAGTAGTCAGGGTCATTCATCTGTGTGACTACATGTCACAACAGGACGCAATCCAGAGTGCCAGTCCGTGTGCCTAGCTCTTCATCTACCACAGCCATTACCAGTCCATTCATCTCCCATCAAATGACCCAGTGGGACCCTCTCCTTGATTATGCTTTCTGTTGAGCAGCCTACACCTCCCACTGCAGAAAATGTAACAAAAGGCAGCAGCAAACCTACCTTCCTGCACAGTGGACAAAGAGGTACATAGCAATGAACGATGCCAAATGCATATGTATTAAAATGGGGATCTACACCATGGCCAGCACATTCGGCAATACTCAGCCTTGGCCAGGAATACTGGCAGTAGCAAGGACTGTTTCACTTTTATACCACAATGATGACTGACATGATGCAAAGCAATTGACAATGGTAAAATTAAACAGCAACACTGCAAACAAGGTTAGCCAAGCAAATGATTCACAAACATACAGGTTTGACGCCATTCTACAAACATACCCTGATGTCTGGACAGGAGTGTATGCCTCTTCTTGCAAGCCAGTTGGCGTTCTACCATCTCCTCAAACAGTGAAAAAAAGGAAAAAGAAAAAAAACATATTTCCATGAATATCAAGAACTGCCTACAGGTGTACAATAAGGCCTTTTTTGCAAAAGCAATTATCAGTTAAGATATACTTAACAGATGAACTCAGGCACCCCACACCATAACTACTATATACTGAAGGAAGGTCAGGTTAGCACCTCTTCAAGTTGCCGTAGCGAAAGCTGCACTGCTTACAAGAGTGGCTGTTGCCTGATGGCTATCACTTTACATCTCTGGCAAAACAGTACCAAACGTCTTTGTACAGGGAGCCCTCATAGGAGTTTCCCAGCAGGCACTCTTGGTGGTGCAGATACAGGAGATGAAGAAAAACGTCTCACTCCTGCAGCACATCAGCCCTTCCAACTTCAACCCTTCCAAAGTCACAGCTACTTGCCAGATTAAAACCAGGAGGGAAAAGGCGGATCCTGTTAAGATGGTCATTGCAGAAACCACATGGCAGCATGATGTTGTCCAGCATCACAGAGCAGAAGAGTGACAACTACAGACATGTAGGGGAGGCAGAGGTGTGCCACTAAACATGGAGCCACACTTCTGCCAACACACGCATAGTATACCAGCATGTCAACATGTAGCAAAACAGTCTTCCAGGAGTTTCACTCCACTCCTATGGGCTGCTAAGTGGACCGCAAAAAGCTTCAGCCATGTGATTGTCATGCAGCTGCCCAAGTATGCACAGACTGCTTTTCAGCCTGTCATGTGTGTGTATGGACAGACAAGTCCCACTGCATACTGCAGGGCAACCTGAGCACCAGGCTACTCACGTTTCAGAAATAATTCACCTAAGTTATCTCATGGGCATAATAATCACTGTGCTGCAAGCAACAAATTAGCATGATGTAAACAACTATTGTCACTACATGGCTCATCAAGCTGTCTACAAACTAGCAAGACCGTTTTCATAAGAGCGTAGTGGAATGATCTATAAAGCTCAAAGTTGTTGTACAGTAGTTGTGGTAAGGATATAGAAGCCAGGAACAGCTAGGGATGATATTCACACATGCACACATATATATCTATATGTATATTTACACACTGTTTAGAGAGGGTGCTGCTTAACAGCAACCAGCAGATGGGGGAAGGGACAAGACATGGGTGTTGGGATGAGAAAATTGGGCAGATAAGGCACAGGACCAGACATCAGTAGCTCAGCAGACAAAATGGCAAGGACTGATGTAATAACTGCACTGGTTTGCAACACAGTGACATGTTGGACTGTATGCCCTCTACTACAGTAGTTCCGCAGACACACACAGAGAAATGGGGATGCAGACCTGCTACTGGAGTTAGTTTGTGGATGTGTTCATTGGACACGCAGTAGTGCTGACTGTATGAACACAGGTTTGTCTAGCATATCACAAGATGTACAGTTGTGTAAGAACTTATCATAACCACAGAAGCTCTTTTCACCGTTGCAGTATACCTTATTGAAGGGATATCCTACCAAGGGCAGTTGTACATCCGGCCAGCATACCAATGCCTTAGGGCCTTCTAGGCACCATACATCAGACATACATCCTACATCAAAGACATAAGACACAAGTGACATATGAACACTTCATCCTCAGAACTGAACTGCCCCAGGTGAACCAGAGCAACCAAACAGGCACAGAAAAGAAAGGACATGTGTATCCAAAAAAAGGGGAGAAAGAATGACCTCTTGGCCAAAGGGTAAGGAAAAGAATCTTCTGGTAGGAAAAGTCTCTGGAAATCCTTGCCCTTGTTCCATAGTTCTCCCATTCTAGATTCCCATTCAGAGGGGAGGGGTTCCCATTTTTTAGCTGGGGTCCTGGGGGGATGATGGGAGAAATAGTCGGATCTGCCTAAGGGCCTTTATCCAAATGGGGCCCCTGGCAGAAGTATCGTAGTTTGGTATGAGCTTAGTTAAGCATCAAGGAAGAGAACATGTGGCACAGTAAGTAGGCAGGAATGGCTAAATCCACATGCTGTGGCAATGAAAAAGTGCTAAAGGCTTTCCTAGAAAAAGAAAAATCCTGGTTCGCTGCCTTTTCTGAAATCCTGAAAAAAAAAGGTTTTCCCCAAAAGAAAATTTCCCAAAATAGCATAAAAGAAAATTCCTCATTCGGAGAGGCAGAAGGAATGGACTCTTCAAAGGACCTCTTTCTGCAGGAGAAAGGAGGCTGAATGGAAGAAATCCATCAGAGAGAATTCATAAGAAACTGGCCTCTCTGAGCTCTTCTCAATCTCTGTGAGAGGGCTGAGACTCATCCTCTGGTGGTGGGTGGGAGGGGTCTGTCTGAGATCCTCTTCCCCCCCGAGATCCCCTGCTAGACCTGCTGGGATCTGGATAGAGGGTCTTAGAGAGCACAGTTTTGAGGGGGTTCTTAGCAGTACAGTTTTGCAGTTTTTGCTTAGTTTTGCTTGCAAGGCCTAGCAGCTAGCATGGGCGCAGGGCTCAGCCAAAGGGGGCAGGGGGATAAAAATCAGAAGGCCGCAGATCTGATGCATGTCAATAAGGTAGCGGAGAGGGATTGAGTCAGCAAGATTCAGGTAAAGGATTCGGCAAGCCTTGGAAGCCGCAAAAGGAGGCGCTGGTTTCAGTCGAAACCGTTGACCGAGACACGCCGACGTCAAACCGACCGAAACCCGCCGGGGCGCGGGTTTCCTTTTCGAGTGCCTTCATCCTTTTCCTTGCGTAGTCGAATTTTTGTCGGCATAATGTAAGCAAAAATGGGCAAAAAAAAACCAGCGGTGGGGCCAAAGCCTCTACAGCAAATTCGACGCGAAATGAAGAACAGACACCACACAAGGACAAGCTGACACGCGGTCTGGGCCAAAGGTAGCTGCCGAAAAGGTAAGAATCTTTTGGATTTGTTTCCCACAATTTAAACAGTTACAATTTTTTTTTTTTTTTCTGACATTCAAGACATCGCTGAGAGAAGAAAGAGTCCTCAACGGGTACTTAGCTTGTCTTCTAGTTAGTAGTTGTTCTTCTAATCTCTTCCGGCACTCACCGGCACTTGCGAACAGCTTCTGCTTCGGCACCCAAGCGGCAAGAAAAGAAAGAGGAAAATGGCGCTGCTGATGCCTTTATACCCGGAAGAACAGCAGCGGTGACGCCGGGTGAAGTGCGACACCAGCCGAGGCCAGACCCAGACTTTGAATCGTCGACCAAGGGGCCCTGACGACAGGACAACCCATTTGTAAGGACTGCAGATGCATCCTTGAAGGACATCAGAAAGAGGAGGAAGGGATGGAATACTGCAACAGTGAAAAGGAGGAGATCTATTGTTATGGTAAATTCTTACACAATAGTGCTATGACCTTCCTCATCACTGTTGCAGTATTCCTTACTAAAGGGAGAGTACAAAAGCTACTGAACAGGATGTGAGGAGGAAGCAACACAGTAGCCCACCAAAAACATGTAGGATTGCCCTTGCATAGGCATCTCTGTCCCTAGAAACTTCATCTAACTTGCAGTGTTTAATAAGTTTGCACAGAAGACCAAGTAAAAGCTTCCAAAATTGATCTAGTACCCACACCCTTTAAAGAAGCAACAGCAGAGGCTGCAGTCCTAGTAGTATAAGCATGAACAGAAGAAGAAAGATGCTTACCTTGAAAATAACAACAAAAGGAAATTGCCTTACAAATCCAATTTCATGGCATGAAAGGAAACAAAACATATTTCCTAACATATTCAGCCTTATCTAAACAATATAGGAGCTGTCTGTGCAAATCTAAAGTATTTAGAATCATCTTACTGCTATCCTGAAGTGAAGGGAAAATGAAGAAAGATGAATGGACTGATTTAAAGACAAGTCATTGTCACCTTGGACACAAAAGAAGGATGGTATGAAGAGAAACCATCTCTATGAAAACAGAGAAAAGGGGGGAACTGCCATGAGGGCCTGGAGTTCAGAGACTCTCTTGGCAGATTAAGAGTCAACAAAACAGTCTTCCAAGTAAACAACTGAAGAGTAGAAAAAGCTGAAGATTCAAAAAGAAGCATGAGTCAACTTTTCCAGAACAAAATTAAGGTATGAAGAAGGTGGGATGGGTTTTCTTGGGAGCCTAATGAGAAAGATGGATTTCAAAAAACTGTTTAACTTGAAATCTAAAGGAAAGTGGCACACCCAAAGACACACAAGCAGAAATGATTAGCAACTCACACAAAGAAAAAAAGAACAGAAGAAATACCCACTAAAAAAGGGTCTCATTCAAGCTTGTGACACCAAACAGAAAATATTTTTCACTTAGCAACATAGGATGTTGTAGCTCTCTGCAAAACTCCAAGCACATCCTCAGAAAACTGGTGTTGAAAAAAAATAAAACCTTAGTACCCAAAGAGTCAAAAGTAGGGTGAGCAGATGAGGGTGAATGGGAGAGCCTTGTCCTTTGTGAAGTAATTTATGCTGACTGCCCCTGACCAGAAGAAACAGAAGGGAAAACCAATACTTTTAGGGCCAAAGGGAGTCACCAACAATATTATGGGCCTGTCACACACAATCTTGTGTAGGGCTTTGGGCAACAGACAGTGGAATAGGCATACAGAAACATCCCTTTCCAAGAAGAAGACATGGCATCCACTTAACAAGCCAGAGGACTTGGCACTCTGGAACAAAACCTAGGAAGTTGCCTGTTTAGAAGGAAGGCAAAACGATCTGCTTGAGGAATACCCCACCAATGGATAATGTCCAGAAGACCTCCTTTTCAAGCATCCATTCGTGAGTATCTGTCCTGGACCTGCTCAGGTTGTCTACCACTAGGCTGTACACTGAGAGAAAGTAAACCACCTGAATGATCAAATTGCTTATAGCAAACTCCCAAACAAGAAGAGCTAGTCTGCAAACAGGGTATGACTTAATGCTCCCTTGCCTGTTTACATACCACATGACAGTGGTGTTTCCCTGTGAAAACTACTGAGAGGACCTGGAACCCAGAGAGAATGCAGGGCTTGAAGAGTTAAATGCAGAGCTCTCATCTTTTTGATGTTGATATGGTCATCCAATTGTTGGAGACACCAAACTTTGGAAGAAGCCTCCAAATCCAGGTCTAAAGCATCTATACACAACTGAGTCATGGAAAAAGCTCAAAAAGACAGACTTGGATTCAGAGATATCCGATGAATCCACCATAGACATTCCTGTTTGAGACAAGGTAAGAGAGGAACATGACACTCCAGAGGATGATAATGCTGTAACCAAATTGTCTTTAGACATCAATGAAGTTTCTTCATGTGGAAGAAGGCAAAAGGAACCAGAATGGTCGAAACCATGTACCCCAGGGCTTGAAGAAGCTCTCTTGCAGATACCACTTGTAAAGGAATAAGATACTGTGAAAAAATATCAAAACGGTGACCTTGGGAGGTGGAAGAAAAGCCATCATAAGCAGGGTCTGAATCCTGCATCCCAGGAAGACTTCATCCTGTGAAGGGGTCAGAACAGATTTTTTGAGATTCAGGGTTAACCCCAAACTGTACAACAGAAACTAGAAGGTTGTTCAGGTAAGGAAAAATCTTGATACCACAGATTCTGCAGTAGGCTATGATCAGAGCCAAACATTTGACCATTGGTACTGCAGAAAGACCAAAAGGCAAAGTGGTTTTTATAGAGCCCTCCTTTCTGGGAAACAAGAACATTCTGGAATAAAACCCTATGCCTGTCAGAGGGAAGAATGGGCTGAATAGTTTCCTGAATTAAAGTCCAGAAGAATAGGAGGAAAGCAAGGAAGTTGGCAATATGGAGGCTGAGTTATCCATGAAAAGTGTAGCAGGGATTTCCAAACCATTAAAGTAATCTTTTTGAGTTATGGTAAGAACCCAAGAATCCATGCTGGTCTGCTGCTAGATGGGAAGATACAGAGCTAACTGGAGGAAAACAGGAATCTGACCAAGGGGCAAGGAAGGATGAATGTCAAACAGATACAGACTTATCAGAGAAAGAGGGCTTCTGAATCCTCAGGTGGCTCATCAAAAAATGCCCTTTTAGAATATCTATTGTCTCTTAAGGCATGTTTCTGCTGCTTACATACAACATTTCACTTAGAAGTATAACTATTTGACATCCTGCATAACCCCCCTCCCTTTATCCTTTAAGGTTTTAAAAAGCTCTGCAGTAGCAGACCCAAACAAATACTGAGTGTCCAGGGGAGACTCCAACAACTTGACCTTTACATCTTCAGGAACTGATTGCAACCTAAGCCAGGAGTACCTTTGTATAACAGACCCTGACACAGCCACCCAAGAAGAGGCCTCAGCAGCATCATAGCTGCATTTGATTGAGTTGTGAGCCACCTGAGAAGCAGAGCTCAATAAGGAAATAGCAGTCTTAGCTTTGCAGTCAGGCATGTTAGTTAAAATACTTTCAATTTTAGACAGATGAGTCAGCATATACCTGGTCATAAAGGTCTAGTAGTTTATGGGTCTGGAAGCACGGGTGGCCAAAGTGTACAATTTTTTTCTATTGGCTCATAAGCCAAATGTCCTTATCGGAGGGTAAATGAATAGAGGAAGACAGTAATTTGGAAGATTTGTCAGTAGAAAGAGACAGAACTGCAAGGTCAGTGGAAGGATTCTTATACAAGAACCTTTGAACCTCAGGCATCTTGTAAAACTTGATAGGTTTCTCAGGAGTGGGGGCGGAGACTCAGCAGCCTGGGAAGAGAAGAAAAGGTACTCAGAAGGGCTTCCAAAATAGGAGGGCTCCAGTAGGTCTGGGAGAGTCCATCTGTAAGAGGGCAGAATACTTCTTTTGGACCTTAGACAATTTGGAACATTCCCACTAAAGTGGTCCATTATTTTTACTGTAGTGTCTCGAAAAGAAAGGTCCTCAACAGGAAAATCAGAAGAAAGAGTAATCCTCTGACCATAAAGCAACAGCGGAATGGGTTTGAGAAGAATAAGCTAGGGACACTTCCTCAGAATCCAGATCCACATCATCAGAGGAGTCCAATTCCCTAGGTTTCAGAGGGAGCAGAAGAAAAAGGAACAAGAGAGGGTACTGACAATCCTGGGGGTGAGGTGGGAGGCTTCAGGACCACAACAGCCTTGAAAATACCCTGAGGGAAACCCTGCTACTCTTTATGAAGATCTCTGGCCACAGGAGCCACATGCTTATCCTTCTGTTTTTTCTTGTGAGTAACCTCTGCCCTAACAAACTTAGTTGGTTCAGAACTCTGCCTGACTTCGTTAATGGAACCACAGACTTCTTCCCTAACAAGTATTTGGGGAATCTCCTTAGGTTTATCCAACATAATCAGCCATGGCTCCCACTTTACATCTCTAGCAAATATATGCTCAGCCTCAGCAGATGCAGACATGTGGGTAACCAATGCCACATTGACCTTCAATTGGGTGGCAACACAGGGAGCTGACACCGGATATGGATGGTCCTCAGGTTATTCATCCAACCTGATGGACATGTCTGGCAGAGGCTGGACAACAGAATTCTCTAAAGACAATTTTTTTTTGGACTCAATCTTAAGAGGTTGCTAAAAGTCCAGGCAGGCAGATTCAGAAGCCATAGTTCTCTTAGCTAGCAACTTCAGACCCTGGTTCTCCAAATGAACTAAAACAGATGACAAATGTCTGCAGGGTCTGAACTATTCACAACATTGCAGGTCTCTTTTGGGGAAGCAGCAGGTTGGTATCACCTTAATGCACTACCAATGATTTTTGGCACACCACTACCATACACTTTTGGGTGTTGACCATAATTTCTCCTACAGGCACTTGTGGGATGCAGATATTGCAGCTAAGGGCACAAGGTACATTTGTCTTCACTTTATGCATGACATGTTCCCTGCAAAGTTATTGAAACACTAGGATGTTGGATTGTCAGGCTACTTGCCTGCTTTTACAAGCACAACAGTCCTGGGATCTTCATCAGTGGAACAGGCCATGAGTAAAAGTGCATCATCACAATCTGAACTAACATACTAAAGCTAGCACACTGACACTGTCAGCAATGGTTACATTAGATACATTCACATAGCTGTGCTGCTTATGCAACTCAGCACACATCTCTACTTAGTATGAAAAGACAGGCCATGGTGGTGAGCCCAACACAGGTAGCACCCTCATCACCTGCTCAAAAAACAGATGTGGGCAGTGTCATTACTGCAGAAAGCAATGACACCACTGGGGAGTGATGTGCCAGTGAAACCGTATCTCCAGCACACTGCCTGACCTAGGTATAAAAAGAAGTGCAGTTGGGGATACAGGCACATATACATGCCACCAATGCCATAGCATACATGATTAACATACTACATGCTTTTCGTAATGTCATATGTGGGGACAAGTAGTGTCAGGACTGCCTGCTGGCATCATTGGGCAGATGACTGGTGGCCACTTCTCTACTGACTGCCGCTTTTCTGTTTCTATGGGAAAGCAGGTACTGCAAGGTTGCATACTGTCACCTCCTTTGCACCATCTACCAGAAGTGAGCCTGGCATGGCACTATGAGGCCAATTTAACACATATAGCCCACATAGTACTCACTCAGGCATCACAGACAGGCAGTCACAGTCGCTCAGTTATTCTTGCCAACAGGTGTTGGTGGCAGTCCCATTTCTCGGATGGCATGCCCCCATAATTGGTCACAATCTTCACTGTTCATACCTGGGGATTCTCAATACCTGTCACATCCACACTCACTTGGTGCTACACCATCTAGTGCAGCTTTGTTCCCTGGTACCCAGTATAAGTACTGACAAAATCTGGCCACTTGCCCCCAAGGATGCTGTACTTCCTCAATACAGAGTATGCCAGCTCCCTGATCACCAAGCCACATAAAGTACAGTTTTGTACCTACCATAAATGTAGATGTCCGATAGGTATGCATCTGCAGTCCTAACATATGGGTTGTCCTGCCTCAGGCAGCCCTTCGGTCGGCCGGATTCCAAAGTCTGGGTCTGGCCTCGGCTGATGTCGCACTTCACCCGACGTCATAGCTGCTGGGGTATAAAGGCATCAGCCGATGCCATTTTCCTCAGTGTTTCTTGCCCCAGATGCCAGGTGCCCTCTAGGAAGGCTAAATTTGGATAAATGCAGATAATTCCAAACAGTAGAGAGCAAAATATATATACATATATATACATACAAACAAATACACCATAATAGATTCCCCCAGCTAGCTAAAAGAGGGTAAGTACCCTAGGAATACCACAGAGGGGAAGGAGGGTTTGTAATCCTGACTGCAGAAGCATACCTATCGGACATCAACATTGATGTTAGGTACAAAACTGTACCAGGTCCTTCAAGGATGCAGCTTCAGTCCTAACAGATGGGTAGAATACCATAGCCAAACTGGGGAGGAGGCACTAAGATAATGATGGTGTAGTTAAGATCCCTTGCAAAACAGCAGTTGCAAAACCTGCTCGGGATCTGGAGTATAAAGGAAGATTATAATGCTTGGCAAATGTATGCACGGAGCTCCAAGTAGCAGCTTCTAAAATGTCTTTGGTAGCCACTCCTCGTAGGAAAGCTGTAGTGGTGGCTGTAGCTCTTGTGGAGTGAGGCCTGATATTTTCAGGAGTTGTCTTTCCATGAAAAGAGTAGCAGAATCTAATGCAATTTCCTATCCATTTTGAGATTGTCTGTTTTGAAATTGCTTTTCCTTGCACTCCTGTTGCATATGCTACCAGAAGCTGGTCAGTTTTTCTGCTGACCTTAGTTCTGTCCAGATAGTAGCGCAATTGTCTGTGCACATCCAAGGTGTGTAGTAGTCTTTCTCCCCTGTTCTGTGGGTTGGGGAAAAATGTAGGTAAATGAATAGCTTGGTTCAATGATACCCTGGAGACCACCTTTGCATAAAAGTAGGATTAGTTCTCAGAGACACTCTATCCTGATGGAAGATAAGGAAAGGCTGGACTGCCATTAATGCCTGTAACTCAGATACCCTTCTTGCTGAAGTGATTGCTAGCAGGAATGCAGTTTTCCAAGATAAGTACTGTAAGTCTGCTGTTGCTGCTGGTTCAAAAGGGGGAAGTGTTAATTTTTCTAGCACAAAGTTGAGATCCCATGCAGGTAGAGGTGGTTTCCTTGGAGGCTTTACGTTTTTGACTCCTCTCAGGAACTGCCTGAGTAGAGGATGAGAGAAGACAGGAGGATCCATGTTGTACTCTGCTGAAATTGCTGATGCATGAATCTTAATGGAGGAGTAGGACAGACCATTGTGGAACAGTTCTGCTAAGTATTCCAGGATGTGTGCTATGTTTGCCAATGAGACATTTTCTCCCTTTGCTGCACTCCAAATGAGGAATCTTTTCCATTTGGCTGAATATGTTTTCCTTGTGGAGGGTCTGCGAGCCTCCAGGATAATGTCCTTAACCCTCTGAGACAAATCTGGTTGATTTTGTTTTATGCAATATTCCAAGCAGTTAGCTGCAGTGTTTTCAAGTTTGGATGCAGGGTCTTGTAGTTGTTCTGTGTTAGAAGTAATGGACATAGAGGTAGAGGCCATGAGTGTGCCCGAGACATGCGTCTCAGTAGTGGGTACCAATGTTGTCTTGGCCAGTCTGGAGCTATCAGGATTACCTTTGGCTGTTCCTCTCTGATCTTCAGTAGGACTTTGTACATCAAAGGAAGAGGTGGAAATGCATATGCTGTCAGGTTTTTCCAGCTGAAGGAAAGAGAGTCCACCCTCCAGGCAAGTGGGTGGTATACTCTTGAGCAGAATTTCTTCAATTGGTGGTTGTGTGGGGAGGCGAACAGGTCTATCTCTGGCATTCCCCATTTCTTTGTTATGGGTTTGAAGATATCTGGATGCAGCATCCATTCGTGAGCATCCGTGGTAGTTCTGCTTAAGGTGTCTGCTAGTGAATTTTCTTTTCCTGGTACAAATCTGGCCTGCAGTTGAATGTTGAGATTCAGGGCCAAATTCCACAGGTCCATTGCCATCCGGCATAGAGGGTATGAGTGTGTACCTCCCTGTTTGTTGATGTACCACATCACTGTGGTATTGTCCGTCCTTATCAGCAGGTGACCTTGTTGGAGGAATGGTCTGAATGCCTGGATTGCATGTTTCACTGCCAGCATCTCCTTTAGATTTATGTGTAGATTCAGCTGGTTTTGGGACCATAGGCCTTGTATACACTTGTCTTCCATGTGCGCCCCCCAGCCTAGGTCTGAGGCATCCGTGGTGATGGTCTGGCTTGGATGTGGTTTGTGGAAAAGCAATCCTCTGTTTATCTGACAGACCTGAGCCCACCACAGGAATTCTTTTTTCAGGCATGGAATAATTGGAATCTGGGCTTCTAGACTGTGCTTGTGTTGAGACCATACATTCCTTAGGTACCATTGCAACTTCCTCATATGCAGCCTGGCATGTGGGATCAATATTATGCAGGATGCCATGTAACCCAGGGCTTGCAGGACTTTCCTTGCAGTAAGCTGAGTTTGTATCTGTGAGAAAAGCCATCTGAGTTGTATCCAGTTCTGCACCCAAAAATGTTATCCTTTGGGATGGTACTAGCCTTGACTTTTGAATGTTGACTGTGTATCCCAAGGCTTGCAACAGTTGTATGACATTGGCCAAATCTTTTGTTAATTTTGTCTTGTTGTCCGCTTGTATTAGGCAGTCGTCCAGGTACGGGTAAATTTGAATTCCCTGAAGCCTGCAATGAGCAATTACTGATGCCAGGCATTTCGTGAATACTCTGGGCGCAGTAGATAAGCCAAAGGGCAATGCTGAGAATTGATAATGCTCTGATCCTGCAAGAAATCTGAGGTGTCTTCTGCAATCTGGTCGTATAGGGACGTGCAGGTATGCCTCCTTGAGATCTAGAGTCACCAGCCAAGACTCCTTGCCCAACATGGGAAGAAGTTGCTGGAGGGTCAGCATTTTGAATTTTGGAACAATGAGGTATGTGTTCAGTGCGGACAAGTCGAGAATAGGTCTCCAGTGATTTTCTTTTCTTGGTACAAGGAATAGTCTGGAGTAAAGTCCTTGGCCTTGTTCCATAGATGGTACCTTTTCTATTGCTCTCATCCTTAGTAAGTTGATGATTTGTTTTAGAGCCTCTGTTTTTTGGCTTGGTGGAAGGTTTGGCATTCCTCTCTTTTTTGGTAGAGTGTGGAAGTGAAACCTGTAGCCCTTGTCTATTGTTTGTAAAGTCCATTTGTCTCCTGTAATGCAATGCCAGTTGTCTGAAAATAAGGCTAGCTTTCCCAAGGGTGCTTCCAGTTGTTCCCTGGTAGGCGGAATCAGAGCCAAGTCATTGTGTCTGTCCTGTGGAAGTGGTTGTAGTCGTAGGTGTGGCAGCACTTCTCTGGTTGGCAGGTTGCCACTGACGACCCCTGTAGGCACCCCTAGATTGACCTCTGCCTCTTGGGCCGCTATTTCTGCCTCTCTGTGCTCTGGAGGTGTCTGGAAAGGACCAATTCTTCGAAGGCCAATTTCTGCTAAACCTCGGTGGTTGGACCTGCAAAAAATCCTTGACTGTTTGGACAGATTTTGCTTTTTCTTCCACTTTCTTTAGAACCTCCTGTGCAGGGGAGCCAAACAAACTTTGTTTCTCCATAGGGGCATCTAGGAGTTTTGACTTAACATGGTCTGGTAAGGATTGTTCTTTTAACCAGGCATGCCTTCGAATCACTGCTCCAGTCATAGCTGATCTAAAAGAAGCCTCCAGTGCATCATAGCCACATTTTAAAAAAATGATTACTGACCTGCTGAGAGTTATGTACCAAATCCTGAAGGGACTTACGGTCTATAGGTTCAGGAGAGGACAGTTTTTTATTTAGCTGGTCTAACAAAAATTCCTGGTACTGAATCATGTGAAATTGACAGTTTAAGGCCCTGGCTGAAAGAGTAGCAGATGTATAAACCTTTTTACCCCATCTCTCTAATGCTGTAGATTCCCTTTCAGAGGGAAGAGGGTTTTTGGCAGAGGCAGCTGCAACACCTTTAGGGCCCTGAGAAATGGTTTCTGAGTCTGCAACATGAGCCTTATACAAGTGGTAGTGAGTGTCCGGGACCCTGTAATATCTGTCAGGTTTGGCAGGGGCCGGAGGGAGAGAATCAGGGGCAGTACTGGCATCATTATATGCATCATCAACAACTGATAGTACAGGAGGTATGGCTAAAGGCCTATGCTGTGGTAAATGTAAAAGTCCTTAGCCTTTTCCTTGAATCTGAAAAATCCTGGCCCTGCCATTGGAAGTGTTCCTCAGAGTGTAGGGTTTCCCAAAAGAAAATTCTTCTGGAGGGGATGCAGAAGGATTGGACTCTTCTGCATCAGAATCCTCTTAAGGTGAATATGGCCTTTCTGATGGTCAGAAATATCTGAGCCATCCGAGGAATAGTCTGTAGAGAGAGGTTCAGGGTTCAGTCCCAGGCCTCTTATCTGGAGGAGGCTGAGAGGCCCTGTCTGGGTGAGGTTGGGATCCCCTGATCAAAGAAATAAGATCCTCAGCCAGGCTGAGTATCTGGGAACTAGAGGTAGGCCTGTGAGAGGGGCCTTTTGTAGGCAAAGTCTTAGAAATTTTGGCTGCTTTAGCCCTGGAAAAGGCCTTGATAGACATAGAAGCAGGGGGTCTAGCAGCCCCACGTGCAGGAGTAGAGATGTCTAAAGGAATAGTGTCTGACAAATCCTGGGTGCCTGCTTCTGCAGCAGTAATTTCTGTAGCCGATTCAGCCATGGCCTGTGTGGCCTCGGTTATCGGTGGCATGCTTTCGGCCGAAGGGAGAACCGAGGACTCGGTTTCAGCCGAAACCGAGACACTCGCGGTTGGCCTAACCATGGTTTCAGCCGAAACCGCGGGCCGTGAGTGTCGGTCCTTTTCCTTGCGCTTTTTAGCTAATTGTGTAGTCGGAGTCTCCGACGGCATTTTATATGCAAAAGCGGGACCAAAACTCTTCAGCAACCCCGACCGACGTCTAAGCGTCCGTCGGTTGAAGGAAGCACAGGCTAGACAAGCTGATACGTCGTGGTCTGGGCCTAAGCAAGGAAGGCAGTAAGAGTGGAAATCCTTTTGAGGTATTTGTTTCCCACAAGTTAAACAATTATTTACTTTGTCTGACATCGGCTGAGGCAAGAAAGAGTCCCCAACGGGGTACTTAGCTTTTAGAAGTCTTCGGTAGTAGAAATCTCTGGATCTGACCGACCGGCACTTGCGAACAGCTTCTGCTTCGGGCACCGCGCGGCAAGAAAGATGGAGGAAAATGGCGTCGGCTGATGCCTTTATACCCCAGCAGCTATGACGTCGGGTGAAGTGCGACATCAGCCGAGGCCAGACCCAGACTTTGGAATCCGGCCGACCGAAGGGCTGCCTGAGGCAGGACAACCCATATGTTAGGACTGCAGATGCATCCTTGAAGGACATCAATCATATTCACATCCCTAATCCATCCTCACTTCCACTGCTGCTCCCTGTCACTATACCCTACCCCATCTAGGTAAACAATGGCAACTGTGCCCTGCACACCTCACTGTGTTAATGTTTTACACAAGTGTGATGCACAGCTTGGCCCAGTCAAAGCACTGGGCTGCAAAGCCTGGGTAAAGTACTGCATGCCTCCGTTTTGCACTTTATTCTGGCTCATAGATATAAACCAAATCTGCCACTTTGTCAATGCCGCAGTACATGTCTCTTCCCTCAGCCTTTTGTAGTGTTCTCTTGCAGCCAGTTTCTCAAACTCATTCTCAACTGGCACCTTCTCCATTGCAGGTCCTGATCTATCAGGTTCTCAAACTGTGATCCCCTCTTCAAGCAGTCTGGATTACACTATGCAGCACCTCATATACAGCAAATATCTTGCTGCTTGCATCTGCAGCATATCACAGAGCACTACCATAGGAATCTAGGCAACAGAATCAGGTCTTTGACAATCTGTACAAATACTCAACTTTTCAGGTTTGCAACAGTGCAGAGGCATACATCATCTTGGTCAGGCTCTACAGTTTCCTTGTCAGAGTCTTCAGCAATACTTCCATATATATCCAGCATTACAGTACTGTCCCTATGGGAAGTCATTCTGCACAAAGCAGTGATGCAGGTCAGACATGTGCCTGATGTTGGAACTGTGGGAACTGCCTGAATGTACACAGAAATATGCGACTTCAAAGTCTGCAACATCAACTTCTGTTTGATGTACTGGTATCCATGTGGACCATGCAAGACCTTGACAGCAATGTGAATTCAGGCAATGGCCTTCAGAACCTCAGAGGAACAGGACATGTCACATAACCTCCACATTGTGGAGTCGCTTTCTCTTCTGTGATCTACGGGAACCACACGTGCCCCTCCACAAGCTGATACTGAGGAACTGGTGCAGTGTCTGTGAGGCTCATATTTGTGTTACACCCAGGTGCCCAAAGACAGCTGCTGGAAGGTCCACATAGCAATGACAGTCAACGTTATACACATAAAAAAATAACAAACCAAACTGAACAGACAAACCGAAGATCAAGATCACAATCACAAAGCAAAAATACAAATAAAAGCTTCAAACCACTTCACAAGTAAAGCTTTCAAGTGAAAAGTCCTTTCTCAAAGCATTAACACAAAAATCTCTTATTCAGTTATTTAAATATGTTCCCAGAGAAATCATACTTTTAATTACTTAATTAATTAATTAATGATAAAACATTTAAAAACAAAACATTTAAAACACAGCCAATAATTAAGCCACAATATATAAAAATGATACATACTGAATGTGTTAACACAATTTTTGATGTCTCTGCATAAGTATAGGCTTAATACTAACAGTAGAATTCAACCGCTCCTCTGATAATTTGTCTGAGGCACTTACAGATTTACGATTGTTTGTGAGAAGCCTAAATCTGAAGTTAATGTTTAGAGATCACCCTTTTAAGTATTCCAAACAAGTTAAAAAGATCTAGCACACATACACCCATAATTCAACCTGTTATAGCAGCTTTTACAATATGTGTGAGCAAATTATTACTGAGCTATATAACAGTGAAACTACTCCTAAATGGAAAAATTTAACTAAACCAGAAAGTATTGCATTGTGTAAGTTACAAGGAAGGTGGAGCTATAGTTTTAATGAACAGACATGACTACTTGTTGTCTACAAATGAATTGTCGGAATCATCTGGCTCTTTTTAAAGGCTGACAAAATATTTACTAATAATGTTATTTATAAAGTTAATAATGGACTACATAACCTGCAGCTAGGTAATTATATTATGTGAGACACATTTAAAGTTAAGTTACATCCACCAATGAGACCCATTACCTTGGCTAATCTTTGGATTACAAAGCCTGTATCTGTTTATTCAGAAGAAATATTAAAACCATTTCTTATGAATGTGAAAAGTTATACCAAAGATACAAATGATTTCCTGCAAACGGGTTCAGGCACCTAGGCGGTGCGACAACCCACTGTGAGACGACTGGATGTGGACAGATGGCAGTATGGAAGTTTAGCTGCAGTGACAAATGCCTGCAGACAAATCCCTCGAAAGAAAGAACCCCTGCACCTAACCACAGGTGTGAGGCAAACCGTATGTGATCTACACACACCCCTAGAAAACACAGTGTGCAACTAACACTGTAACATGTGCCTAGAAGAGGATGCCAAGTGGGGATCAAAGTGGTACACTGAAACCTGTGTGCTGTGGGCAAAGCCTTTATTAATGCAAAATGTAAAGTTATGTGGGAAGTGCTTGGTGCATACTAAACCATGATATAATCATAACTTATAGAAATGTGCCACAGCACGGAGGTTTCAGTGTACCACTTTGATGCCCACTTGGCATCATATTCTAGGCACATGTTACAGTGTTAGTTGCACACGGTGTTTTCTAGGGGGTGTAGTGTGTAGATCACATACAGGGTTTTTGTCTCACACCT
This sequence comes from Protopterus annectens, assembly GCF_019279795.1. NCBI lineage: Eukaryota > Metazoa > Chordata > Ceratodontiformes > Protopteridae > Protopterus > Protopterus annectens. The sequence goes on along the minus strand of NC_056744.1, from coordinate 641,162,353 downwards.
GTGGTTAGGGGGCAGGGGGTTCTTTTCTTTTCACAGGGAATTGTCTGCAGGCATTTGTCACTGCAGCTAAACTTCCATACTGCCATCTGTCCACCTCCAGTTGTCTCACAGTGGGTTGTCGCACCGCCTAGGTGCCTGAACCCCCTGCAAACTTTGTACGCTTGATAGGGAAATGAGAGAAAAGATTTATAGTTGGTTACTTTAGATATTTACTTCTTTGGTTACAGTTATACCTGTTAAATATTGTGTGCAAGCTGTTAGGGATCACTTGTGTAGATACAATGAGATGACATCTAGGAGAAAAGAAATAAGATGTTTGCTGGCAGACAAAGTTTTAACTAACAATATATTTTAACTTATGAAATAATGGCAAGTTGACATAACAGTTAAGGTGTTTACCTCGCAAATGAGAATCACGTGGTTTGATTCTCAATAAGGGAAACGGGCTAAGCTTAAAATGGCCCACAAAGGTAGGCAGCCTAGTAGCTACCTATCAACCATATATATTTTAACAATGACTTTTACTACCCATCTTCAGGTGCTGCAAACTGCACCCCAACCACTAATACTTGTTAACAGAAAGTACAGTTTTGTACCTACCATAAATGTAGATGATCGAGTGCTCATACAGCTGCAGTTATTGCAGCTGGGTTATCCTACCATCAGGCGGGTCCTCGGTCGGCTGAATTCCAAAGTCTAGGTCCGGTGTCGGTTGTCGTCGCTTCTTCCCTGACGTCAGTGCGGCAGGGGTATAAAAGAGGCAGCCGACGCCATTTTCTTCAGTTTTTCTTGCCCCAGATGTCAGGTGCCCCCAGAAGGAAGGCAAAACATAATATTATGCAAACATGCAATGTAGATAAAACAAAAAAAAGCAGTAGTTGCAAGCAAATACACCATAAAAGAATACCCCAAATAGGTTATATGATAAAGGTGTTTGTCATAAGGCCTGTCCTAAGAGGGGATGGAGGGAGGGTAACCTGGACTGCAGCTGTATGAGCACTCGAACATCTACATTTATGGTAGGTACAAAACTATACTATGTTCATCGTGCATACAGCTGTAGTCATTACAGATGGGTAGAATCCCAAAGCTAAGTAAGGGTGGTAGGCACTAAGTGGAACTAGGAGGGGCTAGGATGCCCTGCACGACTGCTGTGGCAAAGCCCGCTCTAGATTTTGAGTATATTGGAAGGTGGTAATGCTTGGAGAAGGTGTGCACTGAACTCCAAGTAGCTGCTTCCAAAATGTCCTTGGTAGGGACCCCCCCCTGAGGAAAGCTGCAGAGGTAGCTGTAGCCCTGGTGGAGTGGGATCTGATGTATACAGGCACAGATTTTCCATGAAATGAATAACAAAAGCGTATGCAGTGGGCTATCCATTTTGAAACTGTCTGTTTGGAAATAGCCTTTCCTTGAGCACCTGTAGCATAGGACACAAAGAGCTGCTCAGATTTCCTGAATGCCTTTGTTCTGTCCAAGTAATAACGAAGTTGTCTGTGAATGTCCAAGGAATGTAGTAGTCTCTCCCCTTTGTTCTGTGGATTTGGATAAAAGGTAGGTAAATGAATAGTCTGATTCAAAGCTACACTGGATACTACCTTTGGCATGAAGGTAGGGTTGGTCTATAAGGAAACTCTGTCCTGATGGAAAATGATGAATGGTTGCACAGCCATGAGGGCCTGTAGCTCCGAAACCCTGCGTGCTGAGGTAATAGCCAGAAGGAAGGCTGTTTTCCACGACAAGTATTGTAGCTCTGTTGAAGAAGCCGGCTCAAAGGGAGGCAGGGTCAGCTTTTCCAATATGAAGTTGAGGTCCCAAGCTGGGACTGGTGGTTTCCGTGGGGGTTTTATATTTTTTGCCCCTCTGAGGAACTGCCTTAATAGAGGATGTGAGAATAAAGGAGGATCTGTATTGTATTGTGCAGAAATGGCTGAAGTGTGGATCTTGATGGAGGAGAAGGAAAGGCCACTGTTTAACATCTCAGCTAGGTACTGTAAAATTTGAGGTATATTTATTACCCAAGGATTCTGGCCCTTTTCTTGATTCCAGGAACAAAATCATTTCCATTTGGCGGAGTAGGCTTTTCTAGTAGAGGGTCTTCTGGCCTCCAAGATGACATCCTGCACCTCCTTGGAGAGGAGAATCTGTTGGGAAATTAAGGTATTCTCCATGCAGCTAGATTTAGGGTTTTGAGCTGGCTGTGAAGTGTTTTGTAGTTGTGCTGGGATAACAGAAGAGGAACTAGAGGTAGGATCCATGGTGGTGAGTGTGTCAGGCTCTTTAGGAGAGGATACCAGTGCTGTTGTGGCCAGTCTGGAGCAATGAGAATCATTTGTGGCCTCTCTGCTCTGACTTTTAATAGAACTTTGGTCAGTAGAGGAAGAAGCGGAAAGGCATAGACTGTCAATGTGGATGATAGGTCCTTGAACAGAATTTTTCCAACTGGTAATTTCTGTGGGTAGCAAATAGATCTATGTCTGGCTGTCCCCAAGCCTGAGTTATCTTTGAGAAGACTTGAGGATGCAACTTCCATTCATGTGGGTCTGTCATATTTCTGCTTAAGTTGTCTGCCAGTGTGTTTTCCTTCCCTGGCAGGAAATGTGCCTGTAGTTGAATTTGTAATTCCAGTGCTGTGTTCCACAGGGTCATGGCTTGCCTGCACAGGAGGTATGAATGAGTTCCCCCCTGTTTGTTTATGTACCACATGACTGTGGTGTTGTCTGTCCTTATCAATAGCTGGCCTGGATGGAGTAGGTCTTTGAAGGTCATAAGAGCATTTTGCACGGCTAGCATCTCCTTTTGGTTGATGTGTAGGTGCTTCTCTTTTCAGGACCATTTTCCCTGAATGCACTGATCTGCCATGTGTGCTCCCCAGGCGTAGTCTGAGGCGTCCGTTGTGATGATTTGAGTTGCTTGAGGTAAACAGAAAGGGAGACCTGTGTTTCTTTGGCATGCTTGAGCCCACCACAAAAATTCCTTTTGAAGGTATGGAATGAGTGGTATAATTGATTCCAAGCTGTGGCTGTGTTGAGACCATACGTTTTTTAGGTACCATTGTAGTTTCCTCATATGCAGCTTTGCACATGGTATTAGTAGGATGCAAGATGCCATGAATCCCAGATCCTGCAGGACTTTCCTTGCAGTTAGTCTGGTGAAAGTTGCCATTTTGTTGAAGTATTGAGACAGTTGCCCTTGTTTGTCTGGTGTGAGATAGGCCATCTGGGTGGTTGTATTTAAGCTGAGAAGGTATTAGTTTTGATTTCTTTTTGTTCACTGTGTATCCCAGGTAGTTTAACAGTTTTATTACAAACGCCAGATGCTGCAATAGAATGTCCTTGCTGTCCACTTGGATCAGGCAGTCGTCCAGATATGGGTAGATTTGTATCCCTTGTTGTCGGCAGAAGGCAATTACTGATGCCAGGCATTTCGTAAACACTCTGGGCGCAGTAGATAAGCCAAAGGGCAATGCAGAGAATTGGTAATGGGTTGAACCTGCACGAAATCTGAGGTATCTTCTGCAATCTTGTCTGATAGGGACATGCAGGTATGCCTCCTTGAGGTCCAACGTTACCAGCCAAGACTCCTTGCCCAGCATGGGAAGAAGCTGCTGTAATGTGAGCATCTTGAATTTTGGCACCTGTAGATATGTGTTTAGGATGGATAGGTCTAAGATGGGTCTCCAATCTTTGTCCTTCCTTGGTACCAGAAATAGTCTGGAATAAAAACCTTGACCTTGTTCTTTTGCAGGTACCTCTTGAATTGCTTTCATATCCATGAGAGCGGAAATTTGTCTTTGTGCCTCTGCCCATTGATTTTGTGGCAGGTTTGGCAAGCCTCTCATTTTTGGAAGGGTGTGAAAGGGGAACCTGTAGCCTCTCTGTCTATAATGTCCAGAATCCATTTGTCTTTTGTAACAATGTGCCAGTTTTTTGAAAATAATGCCAATTTTTCGCCCAAAGGTGCTGCCAGTATAGCTTTGTTTGGCAGGTACAGGGGGAAGTCATTGTGTCTGTTTTCTAAATGACTGTGATCTATCTTCTCTCCACCTCTTGGGGTTGGTGTTTGCCACTGTCTAGCTCTGTAAGATCCTTGAGGTTGTCCTCTACCCCTTGGGCGTCTGTATCTGCCTTTTTGAGGTCTGTCCGTGGCTGGAAAGGACCAATTTTTTGAAAGCCAGTTTCTGCTGAAGCGTGGAGGTTGCACCTGCAAGAAATCTTTCACTGTTTGCATAGATTTCGCTTTTTCCTCCATTTTCTTTAGTACCTCCTCAGCTTTAACACCAAACAATACATCTTTTTGAAGTGGTGCATCTAATAATTTTGCTTTGACATGATCTGGTAAGGTTTGCTCTTTGAGCCAAACATGCCTACGTATGACAGACCCCATGACAGCAGCTCTACATGAGGCTTCTAAAGCATCAAAACCACACTGCAAGGTATGTTTACCCACTTGCTCTGCTCCATGCAACAAATCCTGCAACTCTTTCAAATCTGGTTGTTCTGTTTGTGTCATTTTGCTTTTCAGCTGAGATAACAAAAACTGTTGGTACTTTAACATATGAAATTGACAGTTTAATGCCCTCATGGTTAAAGTGGCAGATATATACACCTTTTTCCCCCACCTTTCTAATGCTCTGGAATCTCTCTCTGAAGGTAAAGAGTTTTTAGCAGTAGAGGCCTTTATTCCCTTGGGACCCTGTGAAATTGTTTCTGGGTCAGCAGTATGGCTTTTATAAAGGAACTGATGAGAATCAGGAACCCGGTAATACCTGTCTGGTTTAACAGGGGTTGGAGGTAAAGAAGCTGGATTAAGACTGGCTTCTGCGTACACATCATCCAAAATATCTAAAACAGGAGGGATAGCCAGGGGCCTATGCTGGGGGAGCAGTAGAAATTCCCTGAGCCTTTTCTTGGAATCTGAGTAATCTTGGCCTTCCCAGTGGAAGTGCTCCCTCAATGTATGCAGGGTTTCCCCAAAAGAGTAGTCCTCAGGGGGGGAGATCGAGGGAATAGACTCCTCAGCATCACAGTCTTCAAAAGGGGAATAGGCATAATCCTGGTCCTCAGAATGGTCTGAGGTATTAGAAGCCTGGTCTGAGGAAGGGTAGTCTTCCTCCAGTCTGGGTCTTTTGTCAGAGGGGGTTGAGAACCCCTGATGAGAGTTATCAAATCCTCAGCCATTTTAAGCATCTGTTTTTTAGGCATGTGGCCTTGAGAGGAGGTCTGAGGACCCTGTTTTTTAGTTTTCATGGCAGCTTTAGATTTAGTGAAGGATTTAATAGAGAAGGTGGTAGGCCTGAAGACGCCTTCAGAAATGGCAGGCCTCACTAAATTTTCAGTTTCCCCCGCCAAGAGTGGCGTCGGTATCTGCAGTGGGAATGGAGGCCGAGGAGCCTGCGACCTCAGGTACTGAAGTCACCGGTAAAATAGTTTCATCGGTTGTCAGGGGCTGCGTAGGCGCCTCGCTGAGAACCGGAGAACTGGTAGCCGGCCTAAGCGTGGTCTCAGTACTCGGTGCAGACCTCAGATGTCGGTCCTTGTCTTTGCGTCTTTTGCTTAAAACTGGCGTCGGTGTATGCGACGACATGATATGATTACATTTTTTGCCAAAATAATGAAGGGCAAACTCCGCCCGGTGCTTAATAGTGCGCTTGCTGAACCTAGCACAAAAACGGCAGGCCGAGACGTCGTGGTCTGGCCCTAAGCAAGGTATACAGAAAGAGTGAAAATCCTTATGCGGTATTTGCTTCCCACAAGAAATGCAATTAACTTTGTCTGACATCGGTCTGAGGCAAGAAAAGTTTCCCCAACGGGGTACTTAGCTTTAAAGAAGACTTCGTCTGAAATACTTTCGTAAATCTCAGGAGCTGGCCAACCGGCACTTGCGAACTGCTTCTGCTTCGGGCACTGCGCGGCAAGAAAGACTGAAGAAAATGGCGTCGGCTGCCTCTTTTATACCCCTGCCGCACTGACGTCAGGGAAGAAGCGACGACAATCGACGCCGGACCTAGACTTTGGAATTCGGCCGACCGAGGACCCGCCTGACGGCAGGATAACCCATCTGTAATGACTGCAGCTGTATGCACGATGAACATCACTGTATATGTAGGAAAACGACTATTTTTACTGCAATAACGTTTTATACAAAATAAAGCATATTAAGTTTTACAGGCACTTTGTAGAGGATATTCTTTTTTATGGTCAGGTGATACAGAGACACTGTCAAACTTTGAAGAATTTCTAAGTAATAGTACTGAGTTTCTCATTTTTAAATTAACATGTTTTGTTACAGAGGTGAATTTTTTTAGATAAGATAATTTTAGAAAAGTGAACATTTTTAACTAAGATGTACAAAAAGGACAAGCAGGCACATTGATTTTTTACACAGGTATAGTATGCACCTCATTTATACATTTAATGGTATAGTGAAAAGTCAATTTGTAAAAGTAAGCAGATTAACTACCCAGGAAAGTGACTGCAAGAATGAAACAGACATTACATTAAACAAACATAAGGACAGGGAAAATAATATACATGTGCTGCATTTAGTAAGGCAGACTACTGATACTACATGTGAATGAGACTAACCCATACTTTTTATCTGGTTCTTATCAAAGGAATCATGCAACTAAACACAATGCAGCGCATGGAACATGGTGATTACTCTCCGATATTCAGACAAGACAACAATCAGTTAAGTAATAAAGTGGTGCAAGACCCGTCCTGACCTTAATAAATGTTAAGCAATCCCTTCTCATGCTGTTAAGCTCAGGTCCCACACTAAGCGGTCAAATCTGCTAGTACGGATCAGCAAATGACAATGGCAGAATAAAAGACTTGTTTTTGTCATCTATCCATGCCAATAAGGTGTCCCTTCCTCTTATAAGCTAAGAAAGTTGCTAGAACAGGATGTGTGTTTGTCTACGTTTTCTTAAACATGCAAAGTCAGAAACTCAAATGTATGTCACTATTTAGTGTCTTCAATCCTGTTATTTGTCTGAACACCACGGACTTTAAGAGGAATAGACCAAACAAACGAGGCAAAAATATGGACATTCTGTGAAAATCTGGACAGTTTAGCAGTATGGCAAGGTGAGTGTAAACATAAGGGGACATTGTCTGTTACAATGCCCTTCTCACAGTGCTCATTAAGTGGCTAATTACTTTACATCTTTAAAAAACAGCAAAACACTTGATTTTGTTTTTTTTTTTTTTACTGTACCTAGTAGTACATGGAGCAGATGAAGTTCCATGCACTACAAAGAATTAAGACCGGATCTCTGACGTTGTTGTCTTTCAGCTTTTCCCGGTTAGGGGTCGCCATAGCGGAACTCCGGTCTGCTAATGATTGGCAGTAGATTTTCACGAACGCCGAGGTGCCAGCTCAACATTCAACCAAGGCACGCCCATTTATGCATGTCTTTAGAACACCCACCCAACTGCGGGGAGGACATGCAGACTCCACACAGAAGGCACTCCCCGCACTTCAGCCGAGAATCGAATGGGAGAACCTCTTGCTGTGAGGCAACAATGCTACCGATGCACCACCGCGGAAGTATGACCGGATCTCTGATCATAAACCTAAATCATGTTGTTCTTGACATGCATACCAAGCCTCTCAAGCGGTGAATTTCTTGGCATCCACATCTTAAACACATATTAAATGGGTTATGATCGGCAAACTGATCACAATCCTCTATGTTGTTCACTATGTAAGAAGATACAACAGGAGAACTAAGCAAGTTAAAAATACCACAAAAAATATAGAAAGTAATTGGGCGATATTGAAGTAATAAAGTATACAAGTGATTGTCCAGATTATACTTATGAAAGAAATAATAATCTGAAAAAAAATGTGCTTTAAATATATAAATGGTAGAGAATTTGAAAAAAAGGAATTTAAAAATGTAAGGCCCAATACCATGTTATAACTGCTAATTTTGTAATGATATTACTAAACATACTGCTTTTGTTAATCCTGTTACACCTAAACTCTAGGATTTTAAATGGCTGGCTACATGTACCACATACAACAGCAGTATGTGATGCTTGTATTATATTTTATACAGGGAAAAGTAACAAAGTTAAAAGTGAGGGTGTCCTGAGCATCTCTCTGATATACAGAGAGAGAAAGAGAAATGCTAACAAATGTTATGGCAAAACATGTCACAAAAAGGGAAGTGAACACATTTTCTAATTTTCAGTACAAGGGATGAAGATGCTGTATTAGAAATAGTTGAGTATCTGACACAGCTGAACGCAGACAAAAGACGGGAGTTGGATTCTGCCTATTAGTATTACACCTACACTTAAAGACAGCAAAAACTGAATTGAAATATACAAGATATATTAAACATATTTTTATATATTGTGGTTTAATTATTGGCTTTGTTTTAAATATATAGTTTTATCATTGGTTAATTCTGTAATTTCACTGGGAAGATATTTAAATAACTAAATGAGTGACTTTTGTGTTAATGCATTGAGAAAGGGCTTTTCACCTAAATGCTTTTCTTGTTTAAAATAAATGTTATGTCTGGTGGTTTGAAGTTTCTATTTGGATTTTTACAATGATGTACAGATTTCAGGTGTCCACAGTGACTGGCATCCTATGCACCCCAAGAGATTCCATAAGGGGACAGCACATGACTACCAGTTCCTGTGTCTGTCCAAAACAGCAGCAGTGAACAGTGCTCCTTTCATGGAGATGACAGCATGTTGAGTACAGTCAGATGTGTTTGCAATGCAGATGTTTAACAGAAAGTATTACTGACACTGGCTGCAAGTAGAGCTGCCAATATATGCTGTCTTGCTACTGTAGATATTACTCCTTCCATCTTAGCAAAGTTTCTCCCCCTGTTCACTGAACAATGAAGTGTACGAATTTGCTGCCTAAAGTGCTGCACAATTTTTGTTTCGGAATCACATGATCATATTGTTTATCCTCATTTGCAATCAGTGTTGTTGTGTCTTTCGGCTTTTCCCGGTTAGGGGTCGCCACAGCAGAACTCCGGTCCGCTAATGATTGGTAGTTGATTTTTACGTGCCGAGTTACCAGCCCTGATGCACAACCTTCAACGAAGGTACGCCCATTCATGCATGTCTCCACTCAGAAGATGCTCGAGCTGAGAATCGAACCGGACAGCTTCTTACTGTGAGGCAACAACGCTACCGCAGCACCACCACCGCGTCATTAGCTTAAAATCACTCATTATATATGATTATCTTTACCATATGGTCCTGACAATGTAATTTTACCAGGTAGCACAGCTATGCGCTGCCCATGTCTTTGAATCAGCCCCACCCTGCACATCACTGCACATTAAGCTGCTTCATTACCCATTTCTGAATTACAGCCACAGTAATCCCTCTCTAATGAAATCAAGCAGGGGGCTCTAGCTTTCACACAGTTTAAGACAACTCAATCTTACCTCTTCAGGTTGAGTAACCAAAGAATGTATTACATACCTGGAACTCAAGTGGACAGTAACTTAACTTTCAACTAACATGTGTCTATTGTTGTAAGGAAAGTCCTCTTATATTGCACAACTTATAAACAAAGGGATTGTGTGCAGATGTAGGGATGTCACTGTTCCCTTTACTCAGCCATCATTAGGTCATTGAGTATAATTGCTTCCTTTGGCACGTATCTGTCTGGATGCATGCAACAGCTATAACACCCACAGAGACACCTTATTAAAAGTACACAAGGCTTACACAATATGTCCTTAATGGACCAAAGCAAAGCACTGTCACTATACTCGGTATCAAGCAGACTAAGAGGTGACCTGTGTCTGGCAAACAAGACATCCTCCAACCCAATATTGCTGGATTTACTGCACATCAGCAAGTCAAATGACATCAGAAATTGGGTCTAGGAATCTAAACTTCCTTTAATATCAACAGAATAGTTTGGAGGGACAGGTTTATCTCACAGAGGATACCGCTGCTCTGGAATGGACTCCTCATCTACATAAAACAAAAGTCATCCTTGTACATATTCAAAAGCAACTTGGTTCTATGGATGGGAAACAGAAAATGTTGTCCAGGACTACCCTCTACACTACTAATGAACAGAGGCAGCTTCTAAAAATGTTTTATCCCATCCATGGGTCCTCTCAAATTATCTATAGTATGATCCCAGTTATTCTTACTAGGGTTACTAAATAATTTTTGACCATAGGATGGGTAAAGTCAATCTAACACACTAAATGGAATAGGTTAGTTCAAGTACCAAAAGAAAAACTGGCTAGGCTTAATAAGGCACGCAAAGGCAACTAGCCTAGTGCTTACATATGAACATATTATCAGCATACTTCTAACAGTGTAAATCTTCTGTACATGTCTTACATCTTTGGCTATGAAATAAAAAAAGTGTACATACAGTTAGAAATTATGTTATTATTCCCCAATGCATACACTACTGTTGGCATCAGGGTTTGAAAAACTCTGTAATGAAATATGCTCATTGGAATAGAGCAATTTAATTTACCCTATCACGTTAATGGATCAAATAAAATAATAATGAAGCATTAAATCCCACTCAACAAACAGTAAAAGAAAAAAAAAAAAAATATATATATATATATATATATATATATATATATATATATATATATATATCATACCACACAGACATTCCATGCATCTACCATTTGTAAATCAAACTGAGGAAATGTGCCCCTTGTCCCACATGAAATCAGTAAACATAATGATGTCATTACCTGCAAAGAGCCTCAGACGTCAGATGTGCAATGAGCTCATGGTCATCACCAAGTTTACATGATGAAAGATCTAAGCAGGTCAGTCCATGGAAGGCTCTGATCTCATCTAGTTTTTCTGAAACAGTGAGATACCTATGAGATACAGGGGTTGCAAAAAGTGTATTTATTTCACTCTGTAATAATGATCAAGAAAAACTACTCCGATTTTGAGAATTAAAAGGCTGCCTGATTACTCCTCCTTAGAAATCTTCTCAAACTAAACTTTGTAGTAATAAAAATGCATCTAGATGCAACCCTTGTAATACATATTATACACAATTTACTTAGCTATAACAAAAATATCAAACAAAATGCACAATTCTACCATGCAGCCAGCTAGATACATTACCATGTGCTACTAAGGTTTTTGGCCAGCTGACTGACGAATTCTAGAGCACCACTTCCTTGCAGTTCATCTACTACGAACTGGAAATGATATGCCTCCCTCTTGCTCTCCTAGAATCCCTACATCTAAGCAAAGATCACAGTGGATACAAGGATTCCTTCCTTCCTCCAAATCTAGTCATTCCCATTATTATAAAGTGGAAGGGAAGAAGTGAGACTGTGAGAAGTGGAGGTACTGCTGAAAGCTCCTCTGGCTATTTAGAGAAGATGCATGCCTTCCCTGTTCTTAGTCCACAGCAAAACCAGGAATGAATAATCGGTAATCATACCTGTTAGTTTACTTGTCATGTTCATACCTTGCTTTTTGCTTGACTTGCACAGTTTAGAATGTACATAATAAAGTCCTGTCTAAAAAGTCATCAGAGTGAGAGAACACTCAAAAATGGTTCCCAAAAGTAACTTCATCAGGATCAATGTCATTGGGTCACAATCTTGCCAATGAAGTCTAAGCAAACAAACTATACTCCAAGGATTTTTTCAGGGTGCTTTTTTCCCCTTCTGTCTGATGAACATCAAGCCACCGCTAAATAAACCTGAACCCATTTTTCCCTAAGACTGCAGGAAATCCCCCTATAGATGCCTTAGGGACAAGTACAGTCCAGAGGAGCTGCCATGCTGGCAAACACTTGGGAGTTTGGTGCTCTTGCCAGCATCCTGGCAATGAGAGAGATTTTTTCTTAAGGTTGATACCCCTCCACTCGGGTGATGAAGTGGGCACTTGCATGACCATAGGGACTGCCTACGCCCTCGACCAGCGTCCAAGAGCTCCTCTGTTGACAAGGGCTGCCATAATTGCTTTGGGCAGCAGCATCCACATCTCCCATCCATTTGCCCCACCCATTTGACCCCTGTCAAGTGGCAGTGGTCAGGTCAGGTGCAACAGTATGAGCCTGCTGGGACCTATACCCCCCCCCATTCCTTGCCAAGGATGTAGAGAACTGCTTTTCCCCTGCAATGTCATCAAATGTCCGCACCACTAATCAAATCCAGGTCATGTGGGTCACAGTCAGGGCTTTATCACTCTACATCACAGCCAGGCATGGCTACTATAAGGAAAAATGAACTACTTATCAATTCATACAGCACAAGACATTGTGATTATTTCAATACTGAATTTTATCAGTGATCAAATAAACTACACATATGAAGCTACTGATATTAAACATATACAAGAAAAATCAAACAAACTCAGACAATTCCTCAAAGAGACTCTTAAATTAGCTCCCTCTGCTGGAGTCATTAAGATATAAAACAGAACAAATGAAAAGGAAACTGGAAACAAGGTTATCCAAGCTCACCTTTCACCCACTTTACTATTAATTGGAACAAAAAATGATTACTCGAGGTCATCTTTAATCCAGGTCCTCCCCACGGGTCGAGTGGCGTTCCGAAAGACATGAGTGAATGGGCGTGCCTTCGCTGAAGGTTGGGCGTCGAGCTGGCAACTCGGCACCGTGAAAATCTACTGCCAATCATTAGTGGACCGGAGTTCCGCTGTGGCGACCCTTAACCGGGAAAAGCCAAAAGACAACAACATCTTTAATCCAGGTTACTGTTCAATTAGCAACTGCAAGAAATCACTGCTAACAGTAAAATAAGACAAGGGATCTTTTACTTCTTAGTCGAAAGCCAGTTACAAAGGACTGCAGATCTGCCCGAGTGAAATGAATGAAAATATTAAAGAATGATTATATTTGTGTGATGAACTTTCCCAAACAATGAATCTTCATGACAGGTTCCAGCATTAGATACCTGTGGAGGAATTATGATGCATCAGCACCATCTCTCTAGCTCATCTGTTTTCCCAGTAGTCCTCCCCTGAGGCTACAATCAAGTGTCTTACACTTTATGCTCCAAGTATTTTCACAACTCTTTAAATTCTACATCCACACAAGGTATAACAAATCCATAAGTAAAGAATGTACGGCATTAAAGAGTATCTGAAAAATGACTAACCAAAGGGGTTCTGCTGAGACCATCCAGATGCTGGTCTAAACCATTATGTCCAAGAAGGGGATGGCACTAGAGTTCAAAAACAATTTGTGGTGCAATTCTACAGTGGCAAAAAACAGAGAGAAGAGATTTAGCCCCACTGCTATGCAACATACAGGAGAAAAAATCATCATGACAGGTGGGGATGGATACAGACAAAAACATGCTAGAATACTACAGAAGTTGAATGGACTTTGGCTAAAACTGGAAGGAACACCAGAAGGCCCGTGGGGAGTTTTGGATGAGACAGATGTACTCTTGGATTACTCCCTTGTTTACCAATTGCACAACACAAGAAGAAAGTGGCAGGAATGACACCAAGACTGGAGACATCACCCTTCTTCATAGGAGAGGTAGACAAACTGTGTTGCAAGCAAGCAATGATAACAGAGCCTGCCATAACATATAGCTAGGGGGTTTCTGAACGAATGGAAGAAGAAGGCCTGCCATTCTTTTGAAAAAGGAAAATCGATGGGATTATCGATCACCCTCCAAACAAAGATCTTTAGATACAGAGTGTAGCAAGAATGGGAAAGGCAAGCTAAGATCTAGCACAACCAAAGCATCTGTGATGTAAGTGTCACTCTAATTAAACCAAGCAGTCTACAAATAGTGGGGGAGCCGAGGAAAGTATTCCTAGACTACAATAAGGGTCATGTGGCTGAAGACGTGTCCAAAAATGTACATCAAACGAGAGTGAGATACTATTCACTATTCTGTAGTATGAGGCAGTAAGGAGCAGCTGTAAAATGGGTGCACTCTGGTGTCCTGGGGGGCATTTTTCATTTGCCTTGTGTAATGTAGCCCTGGTATTCTACAGGCAGGATATCAGTAGGAAGAAACAGTGGTGAAGGCAAGAAATCTGGAATGCTCTTTGTAAACAGGAGTTTGTCACCGAAACAGGAGTAATTCTTCAAGAAAAACATGTAGGACAGGGGTGATAAGCCACAGAAAGTAAAACCCTCAATTTTCAAGTTTCTGGGTGTCACTGCAGCTGATCCACTTGGAGAATGTAAGACAGGGGAAGATGTTTAGGGGATATTTGTCCCTAAAAATGACAAGGAGAAAGTGCCTGGATGGATACAAGACAGATTAATTTGAGGAAGATGGGGAAAGTGGGGCCTCCCAAAGTCAGCTAGGACTGACCGCCATAAACTGTGACCACTGTATCCCAAGAAGTAGAGAAGGGGCAGATATTGTGGAATGGCTGAAGAAGCAACTCACCTGCAAAACTAAAGGACTGAAGTTTACAACTGGTTACCCCAGTAAGGAAGAAGACATGCTAGGGGACCTATTTTACTACTACCATATCAGACACTTCAGTATCTCTGCCAGTTTCTCATTGCTACATGCTGCCCTGATATATCTTCCAATACATGACATGGAAAGGAAGTTAGATGGAAGATATCAACACTGGGGGTGATTTGGCAGTAAGTAAAGATTGTACGGCATTAAAGAGCATCTGCAGCAAGTTTTCATGAGCTGCATGTTTGTTTTCTGTTCAGGAGATAATATAGATAATATTCAGAGAGCTGTTAAGCATACAAGGAGAACTTCTACAATCCTTGAAAAGTGAGATTAACCAGGAGGAATACAGCACTGTTTTAATGCTACAATCAAAGCTGCCTACAACAGCTTCTGAAGGGTGCCTGTTAGCACATTTTCTTTATTGTGATTAATAGGGGACAGAGGCCACAATGCTGTTCACAGGTTCACAGATGTATAGGTTAACACTAGGCAGACAATCTCAATAGCCCTATACAGTCTAGACATGCAAGCTATGAATTACAGCCAGCAGATTTACCTCCCTTCTTCATAAGGGCAATACTACTAATCCTCGAGGTAAATTTATACGTATCCATCAAGTATTAAGAATTAATTTGAAGGAGACTAAACTGTTGTTACATCATTGTAATGTAAGCTGGAAGTGAGCACTCCAACACTGGTATTGTTTCTGGGGTACAGAAGACCTAGCCAGGGTCTTTCATAGGGTGAAAGGCAATACAGAGATTCATCTACTTGTTGAGCTGGTAAGCCCAGCAGACACAAATGTACCTTTTCAGGGGCCACCCAAGGGCAATGTCTGGTTAAGTGACTTACTCAGAGTTCAAATGAATGCAAGTTATGCAAATGAAGAACGAAGTACTCAAACCCTGTACTATGGGTATAGAGAGTAGCTCATTAACAGCTCAGAGCTATAGTCCTCTGTGCTAATGGTCAGAACTTAACATAGCAGTGTGTACGAGATAGGAAAAAGTGAGAGTTTGCAATCTACCCGGACAACTAAAGAAGCTTAGCCCCTTGATTCTCTTCATAAGGAAATGTTGAGATACTTCAAACTGGGATATGTAACTGTGGAGATCATACCAGAGCATTACAGTCAAAGACCAGCTTAATAAAATAGGAATTTAATGGAGACTAAGGCTCCTTTGGATCTAAGTCTTATACTTACTTACTGCAACTGATACTTGATGATCAAAGGAAAGTTTTTTGTCAATGAAGCTGTATACATACCTTAACAAATGTATGTTGAATGAGGCTCCATTTATCTAATAATCAGTGGGAAAGATTTGTTTCTCAAATGTGAATACACTGCATTTTTGTATTAAGGGTTTAAGTTCAGTAGTATTCTTTTTTCATTTGTACTGACATAGCCATTTTATCAGAGAGCTGTTGCATTACAAAATGTTACTGAAAAAGAGATGCGTCAATTGTTCTGCTGCATGGAAAACTATTGAAAGCCTACTCTCCATAAAGAGACCAAAGAAAGGGGGATATAGGTTAGATGTGTCAGCTTGGTTTTGAAGCAGTGAAAGACATCTCAGGGCTAAGCAAACTTACTTGGAAGTGAGGGAGTTACAATGGAGCAGGAAAGGTATGTGGGGAAGACAGTTGGAGGAGGGCAGATTTTCAGCTTGTCTGAGGATAAAGCAAAGGCAAAAGCACAGAAAGGAGGACTAGCCATATATTTTTTGCAATCTTCTAAACCGTTTTTATCTTCTTCTGCAGCAATCTGGGATCAAGCCACTTAAACAACATAACAACTGAAGGACAGAATAGACCTAGAAGTTATTTCAGCTGCTACATTTCTTTCAGAAAAGCTTAAACTCTCTGGTATATCAACACTTGAAGGAAAAGTAAGCTACAAGCTAAAACTGGAAAAAGACATAACTTCAATGTGGAATAAGATAAACCTGTCAACCATTGTGCAATAGCTCGGAGCAAATCTGGGTATTGCCATGGAGATTCATTTTATAACTATAGAATGCCTTGTGGTTGTCTTTACTATGTTCTGCAATTCTGTTTTCACAGCTAGCTTTAGAGGATTTGATGAGGGATCTCAATTTTTTGTTGAGGCTGATAAGGGAGTTTTTCCAGTCTTGGGACTTCACCTTATTCTGCACCAATTTCCTCCTTCTGTTGTAGAGTTTGTTTATGGCAGGGGACCACCAGATTGGCTTTCCTTTTTGGAGGAGAGCGTCTTGGTTCTATTGGGTATGGTGAGATCCATGAATTTGTGTACGTTTTCGTACAGTGCATTGATGTATGATTTGTCAGTCATGCAACTGATCTCCATTTGCATGGGTGCAGTGAAGTTAGCCACCTCTGTTTGTAGGACCCCATAGTTTGCTTTGGAGAAGTTTTTCATGGTAGTTACCTTTGCGGGGGTGGGGTGGGGGGATGTGGATTTCCAAGGTGATTAGTTTGTGGTCGGATCTAACCAGGGAGGAGTTGACTATTGGTGTAGAGCAACGGTCACACATATTAGTAAACTATATGCATAAGTATAAATAAAGAAGTAAATAAAAATTGTTTTATAAATGTGTACTTTCTAATAAAGGAGACTACTGTACAATACATGATGATAACTCTAAGTGGAATAATTCTAATTTTTATCTTTACTATTAAGTTGAAAGAAACTAGGCGCATAGCTTCCTGCATGCTGCTTAAAAATGGGCAGTGGCCAGTAGGGCCAGCTCAGTCAACAAACTATAAATCAATTAAGTAATATAATTAGCAGTCCCATTATTTAATACTTTAGGTATTTATTTAACTTGGTGTACTATTTGATAACCTAATATGAGTTATTCTGTGATATTTTGTTTCTGGTTACTATTTATTGCAATTTTTAACAATGTTTTTTTTTTTATTTTAATGTACTTTTATTTAAGTATGTGCAGTGAAAATTGGAATGACAAGAGTGGCTAACTTGGTTAAAAAAGGGCAGAGATAAAGGTGTGAAAGACAAAAGACCTTCCAGTCTGTTTCCTATTTTTGTAATACGTATCAAAGTAGTTATAATTATAACTAATCTAAATATATAATAAATAGTTGTATTATTTGAGGGAACATGGGCAAAATTTTTGGATAGGCTTATAAGGGCCTCCGGGCCAATAGCCTGTGAACATAAGTAATGCAAATAATCTAACAGTCTTGGAACGAGCCAGGATTTTGGTATCAACAGACTATAATAGGTTTCCATTATTACAAACAGGTTTTCCAATTGAGAAACTTGTAATCTCTGTCAAAATGAGAATTAGAGCCACATAAAAAATGCACTTTTGGTATTACAAGCAAAACCTCCAAACTTGCTATGGAATAAACAAACAAACGTGCTATGGAACAGGCTTCTCATACATGTCAAGTGGAGCACCTCACTGGCCCTCTTCAAAAGAAATCTTGATGAGTGGATGGGAAACAGAAAATTCTCCCCTGGGATCACTCCAGTGAATCTACTCGACAGAGGCTCTGGGAACTAAGGTGGGTGGCATGATGCCAGGGTAATCCTATGGGCTAGGCTTGTAAAAGGTTCCAGGGCCATTAGCCTAGTACACACCTATGAACTTGAAGATTGGGAGAGTCTAATGAATGGATGCAGAACAGATAGCTAGCTTTGTTGAATAACAACCATGAAAACTATGACCTGAACACATCTGGCACAATGGTTAACATTTTCTCCTCCCATGCTCAAGGTACAAGGACGTGACTTCCAGCCAATGTCTACATGGGCTTTGCATGTTTACTAAGTGTCTTGGTGGGGTTCTTCCCAAAAGCATACCGAGTGTTTCCATCACAAACCCACCCAAGAATAGAAGTGTGTGCAGTAGTACAGACTTTAGATGGTAATTATCAGGGGGAGAGTTGTGCCAGACCAACCACTTTGGGAATCAACTGTGGTGCACAGTATCATACAGATATGAAAACACGAATCGCAGACTGAGTGCTGTATCAGGGCTAGCCACTTAACACTGTAAAACTTACTCTAGGTGATTTGGTTACACTAACTAATGCCACCAAAATGTGCATGGGTGTATTTGCCAGTGATAAGTGAGTTGTGGACCCATTTGAATGGTGGAAGAGTGTCTATTTTTCCCATTATGGCCAGCGTGCACCTGCCATAAAGCCCAACAGCCCTAGTTTACTAGATAGCCACTCTTGGTTACTTGGGATAACTCTGCTGAGCAAAAGTTGGATGTAAAACCAAACAATCTGCCAAACGTGAACTAAGGATTGCTACACTCAATATAGGTTCACTGACAGGAAGCAGCTTGGAAGTAGATGACATGATGGTAAGGAGGAGTCTAGACATCCTCTGTATCCAGGAGAGAAAACAGAAAGGCAGTGCAGCAAAGGCACTTGGTTTGGGACCCTGAGTCTACAGCTTAGGAAGGCAGCAGACTAGAAATGGTGTGGAAAATGTGGTGAGAAAGAGGCTTCAGAAGATAGTGAGGGATGGTTTCAAAATTAGTGACAGACTCATGGCAATCAGATTCCAGTTTAAGGATAAGGTACTATTCATAATTCTAGCCTATATCCCTCAGCAGGGTTGTGATAGCGAGAAAAAGAGTGCATTTAAACAGCAGTTGAAGGACCTACCAGACAAAGCATGACAAGGTGAATCGGTGTTGATAATGGGGGATATGAATGAACATATTGGGACAGACAAAACAGGATATAATGACTGTCTGTGTCCACATGGATGGGGCTATAAGAATAAAGGATAGGCCATTCTAAACATCTGTTTGGCAAATTGCTTGATGGTTGCCAATGCATGGTTCAGTAACAGAGATGGTCACAAGATCGTATGCAAGACTGGCCAACATGCAACTTGGGTAGACTTCCTCCTAGTAAAGAAAAGGCACTTGGGTGGGATCAGCGATTGCAGACTTATCCCTAGTGAAACAGTTGGCCCACAATGTGACAATGCGAGGTATTACCAGCTATGCCAGGAGAAGTAGGGCAGTGGATGTTTAAGATATGCCAGCAAAGCTAGCTGGAATTTTGTAAAAAAAAATGTCATTTGTATATCAAACTGATTGATACTGATGCTTGTGCTGAAAAAAGTATTTGTAAAGCTGCTTGTGTTTAAAATGTACCAACAGTGGGTCCTGACTGTATTGCACCTGATTAAATGTACACATTTTAACAGAGGATACTGGAAGAGAAGAGGTTAATCTCAGTTCAGCTAACTTTGAAAAATAGTAAGAAATTAAATTAGCTGGTTTATGTAAGATTGTATCTTACAGTTCTGATGGCATCCAGATAATGGTTTATTAGCTCCTGCAGGAAGAGTGGAAGTGTTTTATTGTTTTATCACTTCCAGATGCTAGAATACATCTCGGCAAACACTCTGTGCGTATGGTAACACATATGTGATAAATTCTGGTTCAGTTTCTAGCAATGGGGCTTGCATGGGTACCAGAAGTCAAATGACCAGATATATGTGATGTCATTCTGTAATCTAGGACAAAAAATTATGTTTTAATACCAGATGGGAGAGAAGTCTCACAGCAATCTGTTTTCGGCACCTGACAAAAAAGGACCCCTTACTAGTTCATCTTACTTTATTCTACAAGTCAACAGGGAATAGTAATTCTTTAGACTAGCCAGGAAAATATAGTGAGATTAGTTACGTACTGTTTTTCTATATCTGTATGACTCTATTCATCTGTGTTATTTTAATATTTCCTGTGATTGAAACTCTGGTGTTAATTATAAACAGATATTTAGTATTTTCATGTTCTTTTATCATCTATTATTACATATATGTAAACATTTCATTGTGGCTGGTCCTTGGAGAATATTTTAACCTTTGAGAATACTCTATTTGGTGACTCAGTGGCCATTCCTGAAAGCCTTACTGCACTGGTCAAAACACTACCATTTGTATTAATATCAATTTCACTCAGTGTAATTGGGTACCTTTGTAAGAGCCTTGGAGTAGCTGCTTTGGAGTGTCTGGGGGCAGTAGCTACCTTATAGCGTGAGCAGAAGGGGCACAGCTAGTAAATTTGTGCCAGCCTTCCCAGGTGTGTGTGTGTGTGTGTGTGTGTGTGTGTGTGTGTGTGTGTGTGTGTGTGTGTGTATGTATGTGAAAATCAAATCTCAAAGCATGTGTGTGTCAGCGGCTTGGAGCAGGGACACAAAGCTCTGGTTTCACACACAGGGTGCTGGAGGACTTGGCTTGGGCACTCGACTGAGGACTCCACTCTATAGCTGTGCTAGTAGGGAGTCTTACTGGGGACCTGGAGGGAGACAAACAGAGAAATCCAGACCCTGGACTGACTGTGTTCCCTGTGTGCTCTTACGGGTAATTGTGCTTGATGCAGACAGCTGTATCTGGAAATACTATGTGTATCTATTTTTCTTTCAAGTGAATGTCCCTCTCCAGTGTCAGTGGTGAGGATTCAGGCTTCTTGATTACTGGCACACAGAGGGGAAGTCACACACAGCATAAAACACTGGTTGCACAATCAACTGCAAGCACTGATCAGAGAAGGCTTTACGGTCAACGGAGGCTAGTCTGAAGACCTGAAGTTAAGTAGAGAGAGTGAGAGTATAGGAGTTCAAGTAAATACTCGGGGCTCTAGCACCTCAGAAAGAAGAGGAAACTGGTGGAGTTGAAGAAGATTGGCAGCGCCTCTCAAAACAATATGGGTGTGGACTACAAAATGGATATGCAGCCAAGCCACGCATGGAAACACAATACATAAGGAAACCTGGTGATGGAATGCAGAAGTCCAGGAAGTCATGAAAAGAAAGGAGTGCAGGAAAGAGTGGGAGATAGAACAGATGGACCAGGCTAAGAAGGAAAACTGACAGGCAATTGCAATAGCAAACAACAGGACATCAACTGCACTCTACCAGCTTCTAGAAAGTGTCTCTCAGCAGATGGCACAAAGAAACTCTATCAGGATGAAAGACAAAGACAGAAAGATAAAGAGAGAGTCATCAAACACCCTACATAAGGGATGACAGCAGCAACTTGCTCATCAGTCCTCAGGGCATTAAAGGCAGATGAAAGGAGTACTTCCAACAGCTTCTCAATAAAGAAAACTCTGCAGAAGCTCTACTGCCCCATACACAGCTTACAATGAAAGAAGAGTAATTCACCCTACAAGAAATAAGGACAGCAGAATAAAAAATTAAGTTAGGAAAAGCAGCAGACAACGATGAGGTCACTGCAAATATGATCAAGATGTTTGGATAGTTAGGAGAAATGTCTCAGGGGTACTCACAAGGATATGGAAAGATGGGTTTTATACCAGATAACTGGAGAATGAGCATACTTGGGCCAGTGTAGAGAAACAAAACATTCCCAACTATGGGCAGTATAGCAGTAGCAATCTCCTGTCACACTGCATGAAAGTTCTAAAGAGGGTGACTGATAAATAAACATAATGGTAGTAACTTGGGAGGCAAACAGTTGGGATTCAGATCAGGATGCAGTACAACAGACCTAATGTCTGCAATGAAACACACAGTTGAGAAGACACTAAAAGTGAGGAAAAAGTCCCAGTGGGCATGCCTGGTCTTGGAGAAATTATATGACAAGGTCCAAGAAAGATGATTTGAGTAACCCTGCAATGGTTCAAAATTCCAGAAATACTGGTAGAAGTAGTGCAGACTATGTACAAGGACCCAGTGAGTCAAGTACAAAGAGTGTTCAGACTCACAGAGGGGTTCCCAGTGAGAACTGGTATGCATCAGGGTTCATCTCAGAGTTCACTGCTCTTCATACTGGTGAAGGACTACATTTAGTAAATATGTTGGAGGGGATAGATCAAGTAAGTTGCTGTATGCAAACCATGTGGCCTTACAGGCAGACTCTGAACATAAACTTCAGCAAATGACAGAGAAATGAAATGTAAAACAAAGCACATGGGATAAAGTTTGTACAAATAAAACAGTTTTAATGGCAGGATATGTGGGAAATTAGAAAAAGCTAAGAACTGAGACAGAAGGGAAAATAGTGGAACAAGTTCACAGCTTTAAGTACCTGTGAGGTTTGGTTGAGAAAAATGGAAGTCTGAATAAAGAGGTCAAAGCTGGAATTAGAGGGGATGCAGAGGTAGTGTATGACAGAAGAATGCTAAAAATTCTGAAAAGTACAGTGTACAAAACAGTGATGCAACCAGTATTACTGTATGGTACAGAAACCTGGGCAGTGAAGGCAGAGTAGCCGAGGAAGTTGAAGGTGATGGAGATGAAGTGCCTCAGATTAGTGGTAGGATGCACACTGTGGGATAGACAAAAAAAAGACATCAGAACACAACTCCAAGCAGCGCCAATTACAGAGAAGTCAAAGAGAACAGATTAAGGTGGTTCAAGCTCATGTGTAAAGCAGAAGACATTCTAGTGAACATCAGGTCCTCTGCAACTGAGGTTGCCACTACCCTGGAAGAATGGCCTTTGGGTTTTGCAGGTAAGGACCTTCACCTCAAGTTTGCTACTCACACTGATCCTAAAACATGCAACAGCAATCCCAGGAGCATAATAAAGGACCTGAATGGGACCATCTCAAAGGCTCAGCCTCACAATCACTTGGAAGGGCCACCATCAGGAGGGAGATAAGAGGGAGGGAGGGACGGTTGAACCATATGGAAAAACACAACACAGATCTACATAACTTTCTGATACCATGTTGTCTTTTGCATCTGGCTTCAACCTGTGGGACTCCATCCCCAGCTATGTATCATCTCACGGAGGCCCTAGGAGAGAACATTTCACAGAACTGTTAAGCCAAAAGAGGCCCTGGTCCTCGACTGTGCATCCAATGTAGTGGGAAGCAGAAGTATGAATGCTAGCCTAACTAGAGGCTCTGGAGAAAAAAGCAGTAGAGGTTGAATTGCCCTGGTAGAATGGCCTTTGGGTTTTGCAGGTAAGGGCCTTATCCACAGGTTGAACACAAAGGAAATGCAATCAGAAAGCCATTTGGATAAAGTTGTTTTAGACACTGGCCTGCTCAGCCTGGCCTTGGAAAGGAAAGAAAAACTTGTTCTGCTTTCCTAAAGGCTTTGGTCCTGTCCAAACAATCAGTTGTCTGTGAACATCCAGACAATGCAGCAAATATTCTCTCTTATTACTAAAGTTCGAGAAGAACAAAGGCAGATGAATAAGTTGAATCAAAGTAGACTCCAAGTTTACCTTGAACAGATGGGAAGGGTTAGTCCTGAGGGTAACCCTGTCCTTGTGAAAAATCAAATAAGGCCGGACAGAGGATAAAGCATGCAGTTCGGACACCCATCTCACCAATGTAATAGTAAATAGTGTGGGAAGAAATAGCCAGGGAATTGTTATGGCTAGGCTTGTATAGGCCCTAGGGCCGATAGCCTAGTACCAACCTATGAACCAGAAAAATAATTTTCCAATTTTTCCAAGACACCAACTTCAAGGGAATGGTAGCTGCAGGCTCAAAAGGTGGGCTAGCTAATACTTGTAGCACCAATGACTCTGAAGAGGGCGTCAGAACAAACATACCCTTCAAGAAAGCTGTGGCGATCTTTAGGACACATACAGGAGTGTTTTTTCTGCCACTGTGAAAATTAAAGATTGCAGCAAGATGAACCTTAAATCATATGACAGCTCAGCCTGGATTGAGAAAGATCAGCATGGAAATCCAGATTAACAGCTTAACAGCAAGCAGGGCTGAAAAGGGATCTATATCATTAGAAGAAGCCCACGATGCAATGTGTTATCACTTATTAGCATAGATTTGCTATGTAGATAGTTTCTATGGAGAAGATAAAATATTGATAACTCTGTCAGAGCTTGGGATTCCAGGCCACCAATAGAACTGGAGTAACCATGCAGTCAACCGGAGGGTTTGAAGGTTGGAAGGAGATCATGGTAGGGTTTGAAATTAACTCTGGAATGGGGTTGAGCACCCAGGGTGGGTGCTGGAGGTGAGGCCAGAGAAGAGGAACCAGACTTGTTAGGACCAGAATGGGGCAATGAGAATTACAGTCAGTCTGCAACTGGCTGCTTTCTAAAGAAATTTTACTATAAGGGACGTCAGTGGGTAAATATACAGCAGACCCAGGGCCAAGCATACAAAAGAACATCCCTTGGTGCCCGTCCCTTGAGGGGGAACTAGGGTGTAAAAACTGTTGCACTTCATGTCACAGCAAGGATTTCCCCAGCATCAGAAAATCTGAGCTACTGCTTCTTTGCTCAGGAACCACTCATGAGGAACAAGGATGTTCCTACTTAAATTCCCCACTAAGATTTTGGACTTCCATAGGATGTGCATTGCAAACAGAAACTGCTGAGATTAAACTACCCATTGCCACACTATCATGGCTTCTAGACAAACATGGTAAGATAGAGTTCCCCCCACCTGTTTAGGTGACAAACCACCAACATATTAACTATCTGAACCACGATCATACCCTTGGGGAGAAGGTCCTCAAAGGCCTGCAATGCTAGAAGGACCGCTCTCATCTCCAAGACATTGATGTGAAAACTGGCCACGGAGGAAGACACATTCCCTGAACCATCTTCCATCCACACCCTAGAAAAGAGGTACCCGTAGTGACCATGGCCCAAGGGTGGGGAAGAATAAAGGATCACCCAGAGGTGACAAGAGGGAACTCCCAATGACCACATAACTTGCGCCCCACAACTGTTTGTTAGAGCAACTGGGAAATTCATGGGATGTGTTAATTATGACCATTAAACTTCTAATGTCCACTGCAGGATCTTCATACGGTACCTTGCCACAGGTACCAAGCAAAGCAATGTTGCCATGTGTCCTAACAGCCTCAAAATCATGGAGGTCATGGGTTTGTGTGACAGAAGCAGATGAAACTCTTCTGTTCAAAACTGGAAGCACTGCTGTCTGGGAAACCATATCTAAATGGCAGTCTATGAACTCCAACATCTGAATGTCAGTAAACTGGACTTTTCATAGTTCACTGTTATGCTTAAAGGCGGACACAACCTATGTAAGAAGTCCCTTGGATCCAAAGACTCAAAGCAAGATGCCGGTCTCTATGGCTGACCCAACTTGCTTCGATGCAAAGACCAAAGCTGAACTGTTCAGTACCGAGGCCTTGAGATGGGGGATGACTCAAACTCAGAGTCAAACCCAACTCCAGAACCATAATCTCAAACTCTCATCTCCAAGGAGCTCTTGGCTCCAATGCTGCTGGAGTTGAGAAGGCCAAGAAACAAGGAAAGGGCTGGTGCCTGAAGAGGCCAATCCAGAGTTAACCAGGGTGACAACAAAACTACCGGAGCCATAAACCTCAGAGCCGAAGTAAACAATGGAGCTGAAATCTCCAGCACTGGGGCCAAGGTGGCAGAAAGAAGTCCCAGCTGTACCTGGGTCTGCAAGGAGGAGTGCATGAACTACTTCAAATGCGAAGACTTAACTCCCCACAGACCAGGTAGATTAAGCAGAAACCCTTCCTGCAGCGCTGGGATCCAACAATAGGATCCAAACCAGAGAAGGTCAGATCTGAGGTGGAGATAGAAAGACTCCAGTGAGAATTACCAAAGTGATGGGAGACAATGGGGAGTGTAGTCTACCTGACCCAGTCCCACAGTTGGCTAAAAATGGGCCAGGGATACTAAGAGTGGAGGATACTGACTTCCCCAATGCTAGTACAGTAGGTGATCGGACCTGGGAGGATGAGGCCAACCCTGGCACCAAGGAAGCTGGAAGAGCCAAAAATTAGTGTACCTTCTGGTCCAGCTGGTCTGAGGGTCTGGGAGCCACTCACTTGTAGTCCCTCCTATCCTTCTGGTCCAGCTGGTCTAAGGGTCTGGAAGCCACTCACTTGTAGTCCTACCTATCCTTCGCCTGAACTTTCAGGTCCTTTTCCCCTGCCTCAACCCCTGTCAGCCTTTTTGGGCTTCTTCCTAAGTGACGGGCAAGAGGAAGAAGTAGAAGTCACTGCAAAGAGCAACACGCATTTCAACACCGATTTTGCTAGATGCTTGATAAGCATCAGAGCCAGCACAAATGCTGAACTTGGCATCAAAGTGGGATGTGCAGAGGCAGTAAACACACCAATCATGTGCGTCCTGAGAAGGTAAGATTGTGGCCCCAAGCTACATACTTCTTGAACCCTCTCTTTTTCTCCTTATCCAATGAAAACTGGGGAAGGAAAACACAAGTTGCGCTGCAGACATGCAATAATACTCACAGAACAAGACCACTATTAACTATCCACCTATCTACCTAACAGGCTAAGTAGAAAAAAAGCACACAATGACAACACCTTAAAAGACTACCACTTAAAAAAAAAAAAGAATAAGAAAGAAAGTTATTTGGGAATGCTGCATGAATCAAGAACCTTAACTACAAATGACAAACTAGCCTACCAACCTAACTCTCTAAAAAACTCACACACCTAAACTTTCGGACAACACCACCTTAACTGTAGAAGAAAATTACAAACAGTCTATGAAAAAGGTTACAGACACTGATCTCGCTGCAGACTCTCGAGGTGGTAAATGAGATCTGAGGTGGATTAGGGGAGCAGTGTATTATGGGTAGAGGAGGCACAGCCCTGGAATCAAAGTCTCTGACAGAAGGCTAACATCGGACCAGAGATAGAGCTGATAGCCCACAGATGGAAGCTGGATATTAAAGACATCAGATAAGATTTTCTAGTTGCAGGTTGTCTTGCCTCCTTCAATGCATGCTTCACATCCTCATAAGTGTCTAAAAGGATTTAAGACAGAATCATTCAATCTGTAAGTTGCAACCATGCTGAACTGCAGTGCGTCAATTGCCCGGACATTGTGTGAGAAAATCCAGTGTGTGTTGTAGCTTGTGGTAATTGCACTTGGCCAATTCCATTACTGGGAGAACCAACTCTGCCTGTGCCAGAAGGGGGTGGGGGGTGGTCACCATAACGATCTTTGGCAATTCTTTCTAAATCTTTAGAAAAACCTTGGGTATCAGAGGAAAGGGTGGAAATGCATAAAGGAGCATTCCCATCCAAGAGAACAAGCATGCATCTGTCCTCCAAGCATGGCTATGAGGATGTCTCAAACAGAATTTTTGAAGCTGTCTGTTTTGAAAGGAGGGAAACAGATCTAGTTGAGGTGTTCCCACATCTGGACCAAATCGCAGAAGACCTCTGTCCTGAGTGTCCGCTCATGAAGGCCCATCCAGGATCTGCTTATCCTGCCTGCCACTATGCTTTGCTCTAACTGCATGTAAAGCATGAAGCATCAGAGAATCTTGTAAGACTAGCTTCCAGGCAATCACTGCCAACAGGCAAAGAGGATATGACCTTGTACCCCTTGTCTGTTCAAGTAGCACATGAGTGTGTCATTGTGTGTTACCACTAAAAAGGGGACCTAGAGACCATTTATGGTGAAGATCATTTAAGGTCTGAATCATTGTTAACATTTCTTTGATGTCTGTGTGTTTTGTAGCATCCGAAGGAGCATACCTGCCTTACACTTGAACTCCCCTTGACACTCCTCCCCATGTAAAACATGACAAGTCCATCTGGACTGATGGCACCATGGTCTGGAGGGAGAAGGGAAGGCCTAGATTGAGAGACATCTGATCCCTGCACCACTGTAACCCTTATTTCACACACTCCAGCATTAGTACATGGAACTCTAAGAGATGCAAGTGCTGGGACCAACATTTATTAATAAAAACATTTAATCGTTCTTATATGGAGTCTGGCCAGTGGTATCATGAGGACTGCTGATCTCATGAGGCGTCTTTAAGAGAGAAATCCCTGAAAATGTTCTGATAAGTCAAGTCTTCTGGTAGAAAGTCCATTCTTTTTCTGTGTCTATCACACATCCTAGGAAGGCAATTCTTTGACAGGGTATGAGACTGGCCTTTTGTAGGTTCAACTGAAGTGGATGTGAGCTCCAATGGTCAACACCTTGTATAATGATTCTAAACACCTGGAAACAGACTCTGCATGAATCACAAAGTCATTTAAATAAGGGAAAACATGGTTGCCCTGAGTCCTGCACTAAACAACCACTACAGCTAGGCATTTAGTGAATACTCAAAGGGCAGCAGATAGCCCAAAGGGTAACAGATAAAACTGATCATGTGAGCCAGATACAGCAAATCTCAAATACTTACTGAAGGTAGGAACAACTGGAATGTGATAAGCATCTTTCAGATCTAAAGTCATCATGAAACAGTAGTAAAGAAGAAGGGGTAGGACTGTCTGCGGGGTAAGCATGTTGAATTTGGGTACTTTCAGAAAAGTAATTAGGTACCACAAATCTAACACTAGTCTTCACAATAGCTACATTTTGGGTACTGAAAAGATTCTGGAATAAAATTATTTTCCTTTTTGTGGTACAGGAACCAATTCTATACCTCTTGCTTGCAACATGTGAAGGCGTACCACAGAGATGAGATGTGTCTAGATTGGCAGGTGCAGGGGGATTCCCCAGAAAAGAGTAGGGCTTTCAGTCCACTGCCAAGGAGCATCCTCTCTGAATTACCAGCACCCATTTGTCTGTATTTGTGGTCAGGCTCCTGGGTTGAGCAAAAGTCTGGGGGAGGAGGAAGGAGGGACAGGAAGAAAGGCTGGGATGCCACAGTCTCAGCATAGTCATTCTTTATCACAGGACTGATCCTTTTTAACCCCCTTTATTTGATTTAGAAGCATTATCCTCCTGCCATTTCTTCTTTGTACCCTGACTCTTGCTAGTCTGGGAATTTTGTTTGTTTGTTCTGCCCTTTGAAGTTGGATACCTTGTCAGGGGAGAACCTTGGAATATGAAACATTCTAAATACCCCACATACAAGTTTACCTTTATCATTCCATTGTTTTCAGAATCTAGGTAGCATCAGGACCAAACACAAATTCAGAACTTAAAAGGAAAATTCAAAATCTCATTTTTAAATGCTCGGGAAAATTATGGCTATGTAACTAAGCATACCTTTTCAATACATAAAAAGCAGCTGCATTTCTAGAAATTGTGTCTACACCTTTAAAAGACGCTTCTCAAAAGCAAGTTTCAAAACTTGAGTCACGCTAGAAACAATCTCATTCATATAAATTCTGTTGAGCAGGTAAACATGCAGCAAAGAGAGCTGCAAATTCAGACTACAGCTTGTATTTCCTCATAACCTTTTCTGGAGCTGGTTCACTAGCCAAAGGGGTATTACACTTAGTTTTATAGACATCTTCTAAATCCAGTAGCAAAGGATGAACAGCCAAAACATTTGGAATCTCATCCTCAATAAGATCATAAACTCTGACAATCTCTGGCATGGGTCCAAATTGCCTCCTGTGAAATACATCTCTAAACCTAGCTAGCATCTGTGGAAAGGGTGAACAAAGCAGCCTGTGTGGCTCAGTAGGCTAGGGACATTAGCATGGGTGATGGTGATGGTGTTGGTGGTTTGAATCTGGCAGTAGCCACATATTTAAGACATGTGTAGCATGGTGGGTTAATGCAGTGCGTTACAGTTGAGAGGAGCCTGGGTTTGAGACTTGGCAGAGGTGTTTATTTTGCCACAGGGAGGTTGGCATAATGGTTAAGATATTTGCCTTATAGACACAAAATACAGGGATTGATTCTTATACGGGTTAACTGGTTAGGCTTAAAATGGCCCACAAGGGCAGTGAGCCTACTACTAACCTATAAACCTAAACCTGTTCACCTTCAGAAGAATTAGGAAGGACTCACATTGTTCACTATTATCTGCATCAGAGACCCCAACAAAATATGTAGATATTGACTAATCTACAGATAGGGTAGCCCCATACTCATTCTGAATAGGAGCATAGTGTCTGAGATTAGATGACTGTAAAACATTCTTAGCTAAGGAAACCACATCATCCTTATACATTGGAATAACCTGCTTGCAGTGTGGTGAAGTTTCTATTTCTTCTTACTGTCTGGCAAGGAGTCTCTTACCCAAGATCTCTCCTGCACCTAAACGGTTTGGTTCTTCCATACCTGAACCAGGTACTGGAATAGCCCAGAGGACGTGTTTTACCCCTATATCACAGAGGTCAGCAGGCTCACACCAGGGGATGATGGAGGGAAAGGTAAATGGTTTCCACCATGGCTTAAAGCAACAACAGAACAATTAACAACAGCAGGTTTCTGCATGTGTGTGTTTGTTTTTTTTTTTTTTTGTGCAATGATATTGAAGGGGGGGGTCAGTCATATAAGGCTTCATCAAGTCAGGAGAAAAAACACCAGGCAGAATAATAAACTGACACATTTAGGGCTCTCTAAGGGCAGCAATAATAAAAAATAGAAAGTACACAGCAAATGCGGCTAAAGTGCATAACATGGCAGAAAAATGTAAAATGTTCCAAGTCTAGTTCTACAACCTGCAGAGCATAGTAAACAACAACACACAGTTGCAATACGAAGTAAAATTCGCTTATCCAAACAGTGCCAAAAAATAAAAGACATGCCTCTAAATCAAACAGAATCATTTTACAACATGAGACCCTGCATCGGTGGAACACTAAAGTGCTTTCAGCTACACTAGTGTATGTTAGAGTTGTATTTAATCTGTCCTCCAAACTGAAGACCGTTTCCCCTTTCACTATACGCGTGCACACTATTGGCCCCCCCCCACCACCACCATTTCTCTCTTCCTATAATACTCCTAGGTTAATTACTTAAAACTACTTTCTCTTGGAAAAAGTTTACCTAGGTGCCTGCAGCCCATACTTCTTTTGTTTTTCCCTGCAGAAGTGGTGGTCCTTTTCACCACTCTGTACTAGATTAGTAGTATAACATTTGTAGTTATTAGGTAAATACTGCACCACATTGACCTAGAATTAACTTAGCTTGGTTTTCCTGTTTCCTTTTTAGCAGCTGGCTTAGTCCAGTTTTTCTGACTCTCAAGCTTGCATTACTTTGTGTCTATCCCTTCCCCCACCTTGAACCCGCACACCTCCCCTCCCACTCCTTCTTAATTACAGAGGTTTCAAAAATCCTGATGTAGAAAGGCACCATCTTTTGCTTAGCTTTTCTGCCTTGCTTCATAGGAATCCCCAGTAGTGTGCTTGCATGCAAGTAACCCACTGCCCTCTTGGTGGCTCCATACTATTAGTGCATCCAAGTGCCCCATCTGCCCACTAGGTGACTCCATACTATTAGCTTTAGGGTCTCTAAATCCCTTTACCTCTTCTTCATCGAATCCCCCTAACACAGTTCTTAGTCATCTCTTTGTTATTGTTCTCTCTCACACTGTGGTTCCAGTATAACCATACAAATATTTCCTTACATCACTCTGCTATAATCCCACTTCTATCTTTTTTTAAGCCTCTTACCTTCTTATACATCTCAACACACTTACCTTCAGACTTCAGCACTCCTCTGATTGACTGTTCTCCTCGATCTTCTTCTTTTGGCTCTACCCGCTTTGTTCGCCCTGTGGGCTCACTCTGCTCCCCTACCCTGCCCCCATTCCCACCCGCTCCCAGGTGTCCTGCACTTGTCACCTTGCCACTCCCCCTCATCTGACACCACTCCCACTCATCAGAATCAATCAGCATTAACCAATCATTCACAGGACCCAGCCCTATTACTCCAACTCTCTCCAGTCTCTCACTGTATGCTAATTATAAACTTCCCAACTCTATTTTAAACTAGCATTACTCAAATGCCCCTACAATGCCTCCACATACTTTTAATAAATCTTCAAACTCTAATTCTAATTACTGCCTAATACCCCCACTTATAATTCTCTATCTTCTCATAGCCTATGAATACCAACACCTCCCTGGCACCCATTACTCTAGAACCAAAACCAGTACTACTAATCAGCCACATAATTCTAACCAACCACTACCCCACTTCTCATCAAACTCTTCTGATGGAAAAACTCAACATCCCATTTGTGCTTCATATATTAATCCTAGAACTAAATACTACCACAAACTCTTATTAAAACTCCAGAAACTTGCTATTAGATTACTACCTAACCTCATAGTGGATGGTGACATCCACCCTAACAGAGGCCCAACCCCACCTGTTACTATCAGCCACACAAATAACACCCATACTAGCCTACGAAACTCAAATAATGCCCCAACTCACTCCTATTGTGTCACCTAAACATTAGAAGTATAAACAAGAAAATTCACCACTTACATGCCCTCCTGGATGTCCACTCCCCTGATATACTATGCCTTACCGAGATCTGGCTCAAGCCTATTACCATTGATAATAAGATTATACTCCCAGGGTACAATATACTAAGTCCTGTTCGCACCTCTAAGAAAGGGGGGGGGTAGCCATCTTATATAAACCCACTCTGGAAGTATCCAAAACTAGTACCTCAAATGCCATGTTTACCCATGATGCAGAAATACTCATCACAAAGGTCCAACTCAACAAACACAAATCTATAAACATTGCATGTATCTATATTTCCCCAGGTGACAACACAAATACCTTGGAGGGTATCCTCCAATGGCTCTCTACTAACAGCCCCCAGGAAACTATTATTCTCGAGGATGTTAATATCGACTGGAATACTTGCTCTTCAAACTTCCCCTCCACCCATACAAATTTTGCATGGCTTCTCCCAGATGATATCTTCCACAACCAGAATCAATAAGCCTAACAAAAAAGAAAGTATCCTAGACTGGATATTAATAAACAACCTACCCCAGATATATAAAACAGGCACCCTACCTGAGGACTTTAGTGATCACTTCCTGACCTCTATAATCAGGAAAAGAAATGACATTCCTCAACAATCTTCCTTTAAAACCATTAGAAGTTGTAAGAACTTTATTCAGACTAAATTTCAGAATCAACTTAACACGTGACTGGTCCAACCTATGGCTACTTCCACTAGATGAAGCAGTCTTGTACTTTAACTCTACATTTCTTGCTATCCTGGATAACCATGCTCCCCCATGCACTATCAGAACCAATAACAAAGTAGCACCATGGCCGTCCAATGATACAAGACAAACAATTATTTGCAGAAGCAAAGCATGGACCTCCTGGAGAACCACTAAGTCCCCAAAAGACCACCTTATACATATAAACAGTTGAGAAATGATTCAAAGAAGTCTATTATGCTAGACAAAAAGAATTACTACTGCAATCTGCAACAAAAGCACCAAAATCAACCACAAAACTTCTGGTCAGGCATAAACAAACTTCTCCACCCAGGCCAATCAACTGCCCCTACCCCCTTAACTACCCTCCAACAACCTCCTAAAATTGCTGCTAACACATTTAACACTTTCTTTACAGAAACTGTGCAATCCCTAGCCAGTAAACTATCTCCCTATACCCAAAGTACCACCAACCCCACACCTGATAATAAGATCCCCTTCAAGCTTGATCCAGTACCAACATTTTTTATTAAGCTCCTACTTAAAAAACTGAAACCCACTACCTTTTCAGCAGACCTACTACCTGCAGAATATCTCCAAAAAGCCGCTAATGAAATAGCATACTCCATATCAATTTAAATCAATAGAACTATGCACGAAGCCTATATCCCCCACATCTGGAAAATTTCCCACATAAAAGGGAGAGATTCCACTGAACTTTCAAATTATAAAGCCTATAGCCATTATGTCTCCCTTGGCTAAAATAATGGAAAAATGTATCCACAAGGAATTTCTTGCCTATCTGAATCAAAACACTCTCCTAGCCCCCTCCCAGCATGGATTTATACCTTGCCATAATACAACCTCAGCCCTTCTCTTCTTCTCCCATACAATAAATCAAAACCGTAATGACAACAAGCTCTCCTCAGCCCTCTTCCTTGACCTAGCCAAAGCATTTGATATGGTAAATCACCAGCTACTGTTAAACATATTAAAATCACTCTCCATAGATAACCTAGCAACTTGTATTCAGTATGCAGATGACTCAACCCTAATCTGCTCTGCCACCTCCCCCACAGATTTACAATCCTTGTCCCAAATCACTTTCAACAAAGTAGAGAACTGGCTCACTGGTCGCCAACTACTATTAAACCCAAATAAAACCAAACTATTACTCTTCTCCCCCACTTGCAAGGTCCCCTCACCACCTCTCACCATAATATCTAACAATGGTACCATAATTTCCCCAGAACCAAGTACTAAACTACTGGAAGTAATCATCGACAACAACCTCAAGTTTGATGCTCACATAGACAAAACTATTAAAACAGTTAATAAAAAATTAGGCTCTTTATACAGGAGTAAACCATTCCTAATCCCATCTGCTAGAACTGTTATTGCCCATACACATCTGCTATCGACCCTTCTTTATGCCTCACCCATCTTCGTAAACCTAAGCAAATCAAACCTCAATAAATTAACTAGGTCTACAATAACACTGACAGATTTGCCACAGGATCACCTTATAAAACCCATCACTGCCTTAACCTTCAATCATTAGACTGGCTTGAACTACCCTATCAACTGCAATATAACCAACTAATAGTTGTTCACAAAATCCTCTACCAACCAGACAGTACACCCGTACTGAAAAATATTATTACCCCCTACAGTAACCTAAAATCCCTTAGTTCTTCCAAAAAATTGCTAGTGCAAACTGTTAAAACAAACAATTCAGCTGTTGAAGCACTCTGCCAGTAAAAACTGGAACCTACTTCCTGTTGAACTCACCAGGGACCCCTCCTTATACCAATTCAAAAAATTACTTAGGAAATACCTAAAAATGCAGTGGCTTTGTCCCTGTACAAACCATGACTAACCCCCACTCAAACGTAATTCATAAATGAGAACCTCATTACAGGAATAAAACTCTTGACTCTCTGTTTAAAATTCTGTGTATCACCCACCTACTGGAAATATTTAAACTTAACACTACACCATGTATGACAACCACCTTTAATATATGTGTTTTCCTTTTTCAGATGAAATCTTTAACTATTTCTTTCTCAGCTACTTGCTTCCAACCTTTGCTGTGTGTAAGTGAGAAAAAACATGTACCTGTGTGTACATATCGTTAAACAAATCTCAGTTTTGTGATAACTCACTGTAATAATTTCACTGTATTTACACTTGTTTTTGGAGCTTTTCTCCCCAGGCCTCCGCTGAAAATGGACCTGTATCCAGTCAAACTTTCTCGGTTAGCAAATGTAAAATAAAATAAAATAAATAAATAAATAAATATATATATGCAATTACTTAGAGATAAAGAAAAACATCTCAACAGAAAATGAAAATAAAGTATTTTGTGGAAAATTTGAAATTCAACGATAAAAGTTTCTATGGCAATAATAAATCAGTAGCAAATATCATACAATTGAAGAAAAAAGTGAAAATTCACAGTTTCTTGTCAGAACTTCACAATGAAGCAGATAAACAAGAGAAACAAGTGGCAGGATCAAATTGTCTCTCTACATGTATAAGGCAGGCCCTAGTGTTCAACTGACGCAAAAGAATTTCAGATTCCCAGTGCAGTCATACAACACTTTATAAACAGTATTAAACAAACAGCACAGTAGTAAGTTAGAATTCCCAGAGGAATTAACAGCAATAGCTAACATACATATTAAAAGAAAAATTCACACGTTTAATAAAACAGAAAGAAACCAGAAGTATAAGGATGAAGGGATGTTCCCAAAGAATCTCATCTGAGCTGTAAGTCACCACTGCAGGCTGAAGACGAAATTCAACAGTGCAATTCTTACAACTGGCACTAAACGCCTGAACAATTGACTTTCTGTGACAGGGTCCATGCTTTCCCTGATGGGAAGGACTTAGCCAATCCCCTATTACAGAAAGTCAGAAGAGGGAATTCTGCGTTATGGAAAGCTGCCAATGTGCGCTTATGCAAGTACAGAACCCATATGTCACTGAGGCAGTGTGAAAAATGACCATCAGATTTCCTTTTGTAACAGCTCTGGAGTCTCTCTCTGCAACTCTTGACTATCACACTTATTAAAGTTACCACCTTCCTGTGATGGTACATGTTGTAGTGATTCTGGTTACTCATATCTTTTGGATTTCAATACATGTCTTACACAAATGTATGTGATGCCTCCAATGCAGCTTTCCATTTACCCCCAGAAGGAGACAGGACCTCAATTCAAGTGTTTTAGCAACAACAGTTTCGGTGTTTACACTTTATCAAGATTTTTACTCTTACTTTATCTCTAGATTTGTAATTCTGGTCAGCTTCAACAGTTTTTATCACAACAGTATTTCTTTCACCCAGTCTTACTTAACTACTTAGGTCCTCCCAATACCTGACCTTATAAAGCTGTATAGCTCTACAAGATCCCTAAATCTATACCTAGCACCCAGCTCCCTACAGAGTCCTTACTTCCTAACGTTAACACTCCACACCTCCACCCTAACTCTGAAGTCCCTGATCACTCAGAGACCTGACTGTGCCCTTTCCCAACCATAAAACTCATTTTCTGCTTCTAAACCACAAACTCCCCTCCCCATCCATAACCCTACACCCCCTTCTTTATTTCTGCCCTAGTCTATACTTCCAACCCCTCCTCACAGCTGCTGCACTTACCTCACTCAAACTCCATTAATATGTTCAGGTAAGGTGCAGCAGCTGCTTACCCGAACTCATATTTGAAAACAGCTGACAGATTGATGCTGTAAAATGCAGGCCTACAATGACAATCCACAAATCTATTTTTCTACAGTTCTTCCACATGATTTTTTTTCTAAATCTCTTTCTCAGAATGGATAGTTATTTTTAGTTATGTGTCCCTGCTCATCATAATAAAATGGAATGAAAATAAGTCCCAATTCCTCTGTGCACAACTATTTTAAATTCCTGACTTTGTATTACAGACAACTGGCAGATATGACTTTGACAAAGGGAAATATTGCCAGCCCGGCAATCTGGAATTTTGTAAATAATTCTATGTCATTTGTGAATATTGATATGATTTATGCAGAAGTGTGTGCAAAGTACTGAGCTTTAATGTAACCACACCATGCCCTATTGGAACACAACAGGAACGTGCCTGCATTATTGTGACTGTTTACAAGTATTTTTTAATGGAAACTGGAACACAGGAGGGTAACTTTAAAAAAAAAATCAGAGAAAATAGTTGAAATTAAATTGTTTCATAACCACATAATAAAAGAGATGTTATCGCTCAGTTTCAGTGCAGTAGCAGACGGGTCTAGATTATATATTCAAAGGTTCAAAATTTCAAACCTCATGTTCAACAACATATGAGCGAAACTTGAATCTTTGAATACATTATAAAAACTTAAAAAAAAAACACCTTAACGCTCTGAGCAGGGGGGCAAGCCCCCTTGCACCCCCACACCCCCCTACTTAAATATACCAACTCTGAGACCATAGGTTGGTACTAGGATATCAGCCCTAGGGCCTATAAGAGCCTAGCCATAACAATTCCCTGGCTATTTCTTCCCACACTATTTACTTCCCTTGGACCCCTGTCTAGCAGGACGACTTGATCCCTGGGGTGAATTTCCTTTCTCCCATCCAATCGTCAAGGTTCCTTTTGAAGAGGGCCAAAGAGGCACTCTGCTTGACATGTATGGGCAATCTATTCCAGAGTCTGGGGAGTCTCTGGGTCAGGAACCTATCCCTTCAGCATGTTTTGTTTATTGTGATGACAAGGTTTAGATCCCTGGAGCGTGTGGCTCTGAGGGATTGGGATTTAAGTGTAGCATGTCCAACAGCTCTGGGTTTGACATGGCCTTGTATGTTAAGCAGAGACCGCCCCTGAGTAGACGATATGCGACAGAATATAGCTGGAGTTTAAGGCGGTCAGCGTACGGCATCTGCTTTAGGTCTGTGATTCTTTTAGTGAGGTATTTCTGCGGCCTTTCCAGTTGTTGCAGATGTCTTGAGAGGTACATACCAAATGGGGCGTTGTATTCTATAATTCCACACTTCAGTGCAGAAAAAGGGAAAATTTCCCATTCTGTGCATATGGAGCCGTTGCCTTTCACCTTCAAACTTTTCAAAGTTCGATCATATGGTGTCGACCATATGACATTTGAACTTTGAAACATTCCATAATTTAATAGGGACCCTAGCATACACCGCCTTGAAAGATAAGTAACTACTAGGTTTAAGATGTAGAAGTGTTTTATTGTTTTATGACTTCCAGGATCTGCAAACATCTGAGAGATGTGTATTTTTCACAGGGAGAAGCTAAAATTCTGGGATTTAGCTTGGGAACTGAAGTCAGATGACAGAAAGTGATGTCATCCAAGCTAACTAAGCAGTAATATTTGATATTAATTTAAGAACTTTCTCAGAGAGAGACTGTGCATTTTGTATTTTGTCTTTGACCTAACAACATAACCTGGAAACATCCACTCACCTCTGCACTTGTCTTGCTGTAAGTAAGTTTTAGGACATAGTAACTCTTTTAGATTCAGACAGGGATATAGTAAAGTGTAGCTTAGATGTTTTCTTTATTTATTTGAGACTGTCCTGCAATGTTATTTTAAACAGTTCCTGTGATTTTGAACTCTGATGTAAATGATTACTTACTGAGTATTGTCTTGTTCTTTTATTATTTATTATTAAATATATTTAAACCTCTTAATTGTGGCTGGTCTGTTTAGAAATATTTAAGATCTTAGAGTCTTGCATATCTGTTTGGTGACACTGCAGAGACTACTCCAAAATAGCCTTGCTCTTGGTCAGACTACCATTCGGATGAATAGTAACATTACACAGTAGGATTTGGACACCCTTTGCTAAGGGCCTTAAAGTAGCTGATAAGAGTTGGCTGGTGGCAGTGAAAACTACCTTATAGTCTGGGCAGAAGGAGGCACAGCTAGTAAACCTGTGCCAACCTTTCCCAGGTGTATGTGTGTGTGTGTGTTTGTATATAAATCAAATCTCAAGGTGTGTGTGTGTCAGCTACTTGGGCAGGGACACAAAGCACTGGTTGGACAGAGAGGGTACTGGAGATCTTGGTTTGGCCACTCAGCTGAGATCTCAACCCTATAACTGTGCCAGTGGGGAGACTTATTCGGGATCTGGAGACAGACGGAGAAACCAGCCCCAGACTGACTGTGATCTCGTGTGCTGTTAAGGTAAATTGCACTTTACTGTGTGTGTACTTGTCATCCTCCCAGTGTGTACATTCCCCACTGTTGTCAGTGGTGAAGATTGAGGCTCCTTCATTACTGACAGCTTCCAGGGAAGTAAATAGTCTGGGAAGAAATAGCCAGGGAATTGTTATGGCTAGGCTTGTATAGGCCCTAGGGCTGATAGCCTAGTACCAACCTATGAACCTATGAACTGGGCCAGTGCAGGGGCATCACAATGACAATGAAGTGTCAACTGTCCTGCTAATATTGATCTTAATGAATTAATCAAACCTGAACTTGTTATACCGTCTGTCAGTATGAATATTTCAGATAAGGATTCCCACTGTATGCCTGAGGACCATAACTGTGATCTTCAGAAGTGTAAGAACTTAGTACATGCTTCCTTGTAACAGCACTTAAGTTTAAAGTACTGCATACAGTGGATATAAAAAGTTTACACATCCCTGTTAAAATGCCAGGTTTTTGTGATAGGAGACCACAATAAATCATTTCAAAACTTTTCCCATCTTTAATGTGACCTACAACCTGTACAATTCAATTAAAAAACAAACAAATCTGTTAGGGAAAAAATATAAAAAAATAAAAAAAACATACAAATAGCTGGTTGAATAAGTGTGCACACCCTTAAACTAATACCTTGTTGAAGCACCTTTTGATTTAATAACAGCATTCAGTCTTCTTTGGTAAAAGTCTATCAGTATGACACATATTGACTTTGCAATATTTGCCCACTCTTCCTTTCAAAAGCGCTCCAAATCTGTCAGACTGCGAAGGCATCTCTTGTGCACAGCCATCAACAGGTCACCCCACAGATTTTCTATTGGATTTAGGTCTGCGCTCTGGCTGGGCCATTCCAAAACTTTAATTTTCTTCTGGTGAAGCCATTCTTTTGTTGATTTGGCTGTATGTGTGAGGTCATTGTCGTGTTGAAAGGTGAAATTCCTCTTCATCTTCAGCTTTCTAGCAGACGCCTGAAGGTTTTGGGCCAAAAGTGACTGGTATTT
>NC_056744.1:641116321-641121432 GCF_019279795.1 Protopterus annectens | reverse complement strand
TTTTTTTTAGCTGAAGCAGTGGTGGAGATACTGTTTTTTTGGTTGTTCATTTTAGTCATGTTACAGTATTCACCTTCAGTGGTTGGGTTGTACTATTTGTTGCCATTTTGTGTGTGTGTGTATATATATATATATATATATATATATATATATATAGATGTGTATATGTACACACATATATATATATATATATATATATATATATATATATATATATATATGTGTGTATGTGTATATATGTATATATATATATATATATATAGATATGTGTGTATATGTACACACATATATATATATATATATATATGTGTGTGTGTGTGTATGTGTATATGTATATATGTATATATGTATATATATATATATATATATATATATATATATGTATATGTATATATAGGTTCACTTTATAATCTCGAAATCCTGAAATATTGAATTTCAGAATCTCGAGATCATAAAGTCGAAAGCCCATAATAGCAAAACCCTCAGAAGCACGAAATTCAAAATATCGAAGTTCGGAGATGTTGAAATAGCAGTTCTGGTGTTGCGCTGTGTTAATGCATAGCTGGAGATTCAGGTAAGTGTTTATGTTCTAAGGGTTTTTGGTAGGGACTTTAGTGTCCGTCACTGTGTTTTGTTACTGTGATGTGTGTGCACGAGGGGAATGTAGCTTGTGTAGTGGCGTTTTTGTGTGTTTGTCTCTGTAGTGCGACCTTGGAGTTAGTATATTTAAACAGATAGGTTGTGAGGGCCACGGGGACTTGCCTCTCTGCTTGTATGCAGGATAGGTTTGTGTGTTTGTGTGTGGCGAATAAGGTGTGTTTGTATGTGCATGTATGTGTGTGGTGTACGGTTAGTACAGAAGTCTAGATTTTGAATTTCGCGCTTCTGGGGTTTCATTCTTTTGGGAGTTCGGCTTTATGATTCTGAAATTCTATATTTCAGGGTTTCGAGATTTTAAAGTGAACCTTTATTATATAAATATATATATATATATATATATTTATATATATATACACACACACACACATACACACATATATGAAACGAAAACCTTGCTGACAAAACAGCACTGTGCGCAACACAAAATAACTGAGACTTCTTTAGTGCTTTCATTTGTTTTAATTTCTCAACGAAACTTAATCAGAAACAAACTCATTTGAAACTACCCAGTTTAAATATCCATCCCATGATGACATATAATGTAACTGACCAGTTGGCTCAAACATTCAATCACGTATTAAAGACTTTTTAAAGTGCCATGGCTTGTAAATCCATCTACTAAAATAATGTAAACATTTTAATTTGCTTACTATAATAATTTTAATTTTAATTAACATTTAACGTTGATTTTCTCATTCAAGCCAGGGAATTTAGCAGCTCTTAGCAACACGTGCCATTTAAGTTCTCTGACTTACAGTACATTGTTGCAACCAGTAATAAAGTTTGTGGAATCCACTTGCTCTAAAACAAAGACATGGAATTTCCAATTGTCATGGCGTTAATGACTTTGTTTCGCCAGAGCATTTGTGTAATCTTGTTCTTTGATGGGTTTCACATGTTCTTTAATCTTAAATCTTAATTCCCTAGTGCTTTTTCCAACATAAAATTGTGGACAAGTGCTACACATAGCCAGGTAAACAATAGAAGAAGTGTGACAGTCGTGTCTACCCTTTGCCTTAAACCTGTACCTTAGATGTTCAAAATGTACACTACTAATACATCTACATTGCTTACAGTTGGCACAGGAAAACCTACCAAGTTAGCATTCTCTGCAATTTAAAATCTGTCTGATTTTGATCTGTGCAGTATGTTATCCGTGCAGTTTTTTGGGTACTGACGAAGACTGTTAAGTGGAATAGTCTTTGTGCAAGTCATTATAATTGTTATTGCACTGCATAAATGTCTTACTGTTGTTGTTGTTGGATTAGCTTTAGTATATGTGTTATTGTATTAATATCAGCATATGTTGTATGCACATTGAGTTCGAAGTAACCCACTTTCTTTCAGTTGCACTGACAATGAAGTTCACTTTGGCTTTGACTTTGGACCTCCTGCATATCTGCAAAATAAACAGCATCAGAATTACCCATTCTAAAGACTTAAACTTTGTCTGTGATATACATAGGACCTGCTTGGAGTGACAGGTATGTATCCCAGAGACTACCCCTTCCCTGAAACAGGATCCCTATCCATGTGAGGCAGAGTTCCTCACTAACTGTATTCGTGTAACTTGGACCCCTGGATGGGGAACAGTAAATTCATCCATGGTTTGGCACCCATGTCTCTAATGGACCAAGGCAACCTGTAAATGTTTCACATGCCAGGCCTCTGCTTACACTTACCAGTAGTACCAGAACTTGTCAGAGATTTGGGATGTGTGGTTAATCTTAAAAAGGCCCAAATGGTTGTTAGCCTAGTAAACAGCTATGAACTTGAAAAATAATTCACATTTAGTATGCAGTTGTGCACATCACGGTTAGAGATGATTCTTTCATGTATCCATTTATCAAATTACAGACATCTGTTAGAGCGTGAGTATATTGAGTTTAATTTTATGAGTTTAATTGTATGTTATTTTGTACATGTAAGACTGATACCATACACATATGTAGTGTCGAACACCACTGTCTCATGTAGCTGCTTGCTTGCTTTCATATTTTTTACATTGGCTCCTAAACAAATCCTTAAAGTACTTTTTAATATTAAAAGTAGAGGTTGTTAGTAGATTGGCTCAGGAGTTATTTATTGTCATGCTTAGAGTGAAAATCTTTCACTTAATGATTGTTTAGTGAGACTTGAGAGGGGAAAAAAAAGGTCAACAGTTTGAGTTACTGAGTGGGAACAACTTGTGTAAGTTTTTTTGTGTAACATACTGTGACAAGATGTTGGTTTTGTGTCTAGTTAAGTCTTATTCACTTAAAGTAGATCAGTAATGAAAAAACAAGGGAACGTTCAGTTGAGAAAGTGCTAAGTTTGTGCATTAATATTCTTATATTCATGAGTCAACTATGTTTTATATTCAGACTATTTATGTGAGTGAAATAGAAACTGAGAAAAACAGAAGTATTGAGAAATACAAGCAAAAAAAAATCTTTTAAAGCTTTTGTGCTTTCATTACATGGATCTGCTTATTGTACGATTAAATCGGTTAGCATAAAAGCAAATAGTGGGGCAGATTCCAAAACTCTTGCTGACAATGTAAGTGAATTACTTTAAGGCCTGTCTGTAAACAGGTTTTCATTAGAGGCCAGATTTCAAAATAATTTCTCTTGGATTAAGTCACACTGGAGTAAGTCTTCTTGGAATCCCTGGAGTAAGTGGCTTAGTGACTTACT
Source organism: Protopterus annectens (assembly GCF_019279795.1). Classification (NCBI taxonomy): domain Eukaryota; kingdom Metazoa; phylum Chordata; order Ceratodontiformes; family Protopteridae; genus Protopterus; species Protopterus annectens. The sequence goes on along the minus strand of NC_056744.1, from coordinate 641,118,097 downwards.
TCATCAGCATGTCTTTTGGAATCCCCCCACTCAATGTAATTCTGTTTTATAGATGGGTCTTACACTGAGAACAAAACTTTCTGAATTGGGGCAAGTTTACACTCAAGTAAGTCACTTGGACATGGAGGAAGTCTTTTGGAATTTGGCCCAATGTCTTGATAAAATAAAAGTCCCTTTGACAATTTATGGAGTGTAATAAACCCTTGACCAATGGGCGTGCCTTCGTTGAAGGTTGTGCATCATGGCTTGTAACTCGGCACGTAAAAATCCACTACCAAACATTATCGAAGACCAGAGTTCCGCTGTGGCAACCCCTAACCCCTAGCCGAAAGTCACAACAAAAAAAATAAACTCTTGACCTTTTAAATGTAATTATGCAGCATTGTTTCAGTAATGCATACCTTACTCTTTCAATATAAATGTATAAAAACTCTTATCTAAAGAAGAACCTTAAATCATGTGAGCAGATTACAAAAGCAATATTGTTAATGCAAGGAAAATTAGTTAATGTTTTCTTTAATTTGTTGCAATTGCAGAAACTGGAAGGATGTTATGAATTTTACTAGTTGCTTCACTCTGATTATTTTACTCTGATGCTATTTTCATCATAGTATTGGAACAGTCCATATCTTCTTGAGAAGCGTTTGTTGTTTTTCTTCATAAAGATGCTTGCTTTTTCTGTAGTGTTAAAAAACATATCTTCAGTGGAATTAAAATGTTTTAACCGTACAGTATACAGCAGATTTAATATTTTTTTGTTTTAATGTTTTTTAGGAGCCAGGAGGAAATGATGTCGTATCATGTCATTATCTTCTGATTTTTTTTTTTTTTTTTTTTTAGGAACTCCAAAAATCCATTCCCTATTTTCATGGTCTTACATTTGATTAAGCAGACAGTTGTTTTATTTCAGAAGAGGTTGTCTGATCCATTTTAAATTGCACTTAATGTTTTAATTCCTGTTCAGTCTAAGAGTTGAGTCTGCCTGTAGCTTGATTTGCCATTGTAGTTCTTTCACTTGGAGCAGTGTATTGTTGTCCCCAAAAGGTCCGTAGGTTTTATTGAAAATAGCAAACTTGAAGTTGGGAAACTGTGGGCAGACATATAAAAACATTTAGACTATGATAACTTTTACCTGACCAAATGCATTTCCAGTGAAATTGTACCTCAAGGTCTCCAATGCTGTAAAATACAGAATGGGATTGAACCAGATAGCACCATGTACAAAAACCTTTGCCAAATTTATAATGATGCATGACTCAAAATTCTCAGAGCACTCCTAGATAACAATTGCCACAAACCACAAAACTAGAGAGAGAACATCAGACTCCTGAATGACTCCATTCTAACATGTCCATACTTTGAATGTAGATATGTATTACACATGGTATGCACATTGTGTGTGTGTGTGTGTATGTATGTGTATATATATATATATATATATATATATATATATATATATAGATCTAGGACACTTGCTTGAAAAAGCAAGTGTCCACAGTTTAACGAAAGTGCTTTAATCGAAAAAGCGCTTCCATTAAACTGTGAAAAAAACAAAAAACAAAACCACTAATTAAATGTTTTTGCAGGGGGGCTTTGCCCCCTTGCACCTCCCAACGTGAGGGGCCATGCCCCCCACACCCCCCCTACTTAAATATTCTCACTCCAAGGTCACACTACAGTGGAGTAAAGGAATATTCCCTTACTTGCACCGCAGTGCGAAGACACCACTCACACATACCAAATTGCTGCTTTGATGAACATTTCGAGTATGTGTAT
>NC_056744.1:641081321-641111321 GCF_019279795.1 Protopterus annectens | reverse complement strand
AGCCCTCAGTAACTCCTAGACTCGGGAAGAAGCTTGACAGTGACGATCCAAGACTAGAGTGCCTTAAAACCATGCTCTGGGACTAAGAGCATTCCAGCTCTCACTGCAGCTGCCCAGCAGCAACCAGCTATAGATATTGCAGCCACTGGGCCTGCATTTAACAAAATTTCTATAAACTGCACTACAGTGAAAGTTGTTGCTCCAGGGTGGCACTTCACACTGCTAAATTCTTTACACCGTAGGCACAATTTGCCTATGCTCAAAGATCTGAGATTCTTATGTTTATGGAAAGTGTTTGTATACTTTGCATTTTACTCCTTGATGGATTTTTATACCATGGGCACAGTAAGCCACTCACTTTTTACTTTTTTTCCCTCCTACTTCTGCACACCCATGAGCTCTATAAAAATTAGCACTGTGACTTGTTTTCCACTGTATGCTATTTCTCTGGATGCATGTACTGTTTAAAAATGGGAATCGGCTAATGCAGCTTTAAGTGACTACCTCTCCTGCATATAAAAAAGGCAGTCTTTAATGACATCAGTCCCCGTTCTTCGTCGTCTTGATAATCATTTATATAAATGTCTTATAAGCAGGCACTGTAAACCTTCCTTGTTATACAAGAGAATATTAGCCTTTCATATTATATGTCAGGAAGTAATGAGCCCAGTAAAAGTGTTCACAGGCTCTCATTTTACATGTGATAGAAATAGAGCGGGAGAATAGAGAAATGGTGAGGATGCAGGGAGTAGAGATGGCGAAGGTGGATGAGTTTAAATACTTGGGATCCAACAGTTCAGAGTAATGGTGAGTGTGAAAGAGAGGTGAAGGAGAGAGTACAGGCAGGATGGAGTGGGTGGAGAAGAGTGTCAGGAGTGATTTGTGACAGACTAGTACCAGTAAGAGTGAAAGGGAAGGTCTGCAAAAGGGTAGTGAGACCAGCTATGTTATATGGGTTGGAGACAGTGGCATTGACAAAAAAGCAGATCTGGACGTGGCAGAGTTAAAGATGTTAAGATTTGCACTGGGTGTGACGAGGATGGACAGGATTAGGAATAAGTATATTAGGGGGTCAGCCCAGGTTGGAAGGTTTGGAGACAAAGCCAGAGAGGCAAGATTATGTTAGTTTGGACATGTGCTGAGGAGGGATGCAGAGTATTTTGGGGAAAAATATGCTAAGGATGAAGCTGCCAGGTAACAGGAAAAGAGGAAGGCCTAAGATAAGGGTTTTGGATATGGTGAGAGAGGACATGCAGGTGATTGGTGTGATAGAGCAAGATGCAGAGGACAGGAAGAAATGGAAACAGATGATCCGCTGTGGCAACCCCTAACAGGAGAAGCCGAAAGAAGAAGACTGGAAATAGTTCGGTAATAAAGCTTTCATACTTTGCTCCAAGGAATATGACCCCCACTGATGCAGACCCAGCCCCTCATTTTAAACGCGTTACAAAACAGACTAATTAAGTCTGGTGATAGCCTCATAAAAGCAGGCATTTTCAATTGTCAAAGTGGAAACCACTGTATTAAATAGACCCGATGAAGCTCAGGCGAAAGTGTTTTATCAAATATAGTTCTATAGTTGTAGCTCATAGTGTGTTGCCATGCTTTGCTTGTTAATAGTTAAATAAAACCTTTTAACCAAGAATGAGGTTCCACAGGCTGCTGAGCTGGTAATCCCTCACCGGTCTTTCAGGAATATTCAAATAAGGAACTAACCTCTAAGCTTTGGTATTGGCTTCTTGTTTTTCCATCTCCCAGTTTTTCCTCCAGTCAGCTCCTAATGAACCTTTCACCATTGTCTGTAACTGTCTTTAAATAACTGACCTATTGAATGTAATGCATTAGGACAAGAACACTTGTCCATCTACCTGCTTAACTGAATAATCTACTGGAGTCTTCAACAAGGTGTCTTTATTTCTGCCATGGGGGGTATCAGACAGTCTCCTGGGTCTGCTAACTAATGTGATTTTTATCTGGACTAATCCTTTAGACTCTTAAGACTAAAAATGTTTAGATTTAATAAACAAAAACTCCCTGAAGCAGTTTAACAAACTCACTAGAGGATATAGTATGTTTGATTTGGTCCTTACAAATATAGCTTTTTCATGTACTGTTCCTCTGGAACAGGCAAGTTGGATCATAAAATGGTAACTTTCACTTTCAAAATTTCTAAACCTGTTGAAACCAATATCTTTGAATTCAAGAATTTTATGTGAACTAATCTCATCAAATTCTCTGGCAAAGTTTGAAAATTCACTTACAGCAACGTCAGCCCCAGTTTTGCCTCAGGAAGCTTCACGGAAGAGTTCTGCACCCATTTAAATAAAGGTATAGAACTGGCAGATGTTCTTCGTGTTTCACTGTTGCAGTCATTACATTTGGGTAATCTGCTGGCAGGTTGCCCTCAGTCGGCCTGATTAACAAAGTCTTGGGTCCTGCGTCGGTTGCTGTCCCTTCTTCCATGACGTAAGGTCGTCAGGGGTATAAAACATGCAGCTGACGCCATTACATCAGTCTTTCGTGCCGCACGGTGCCCGAAGTAGAAGCATTTCGCAAGTGCCGGTCGGCCGACGCCTGATATTTTCATTTTCGAGTTTCAGAACCAAAGTCTTCAACTAAAAGCTAAGTACCCCGTTGAGGAAACTTTTTCTTGCTCCTTACCGATGTCAGTAAAAGTTTGTATTACTTGTGGGAAGCAAATACCTCATAAGGATTTTCATTTGTACTGTATTTCTTGCTTAGGCCCTGACCACGACGTACCTTGCTGTCAGTTTTGTGCTTTATTTAATCAGCGCACTATCCATTGTCGGTACATTTTTGCTGCTAAATATTTCAGTTCTCGCTTTAATTATCCAGAAATGACATCGGTTAGCCATCCGACTACTGGAATACTGAAAAAACGCAAAGAAAAAGACAGAGACAGGCCGTTGAGGTCCAAAACTGCCGACTATGCTTCTTCTAAGCCAGTCACCAGTCCACGGTACTCAGTGAGGTGCTTTCGCAGCCCCTGATACCCGCTACTTCTGATTTGCAGGCCTCTACTGAGAACCATTTGGAGTCCGGTATGCCGCGAGATGCTTCACCTATGGAACCCGCGGATGTCTCTACCTTGGATGGGTACGGAGCCACTGTGCAGGCACTGGTTTCTGAGGGTGTATTCAGGCCTACAGACTTGCATAGTAAACCGACTCCACCTTCAGTACTAAGGCCTAAATCTCGATCTCTGTCTAAAAAACCGACGCCCAGGCCACATATTCAGGCCCCTATGCCTAAAAAAAATTGATCAAAATGGCTGAAGATTTAATTACTCTAATCAGTGGTAGTCAACCCCCTCCCCTCTTCTAAGAGGCCTAGGGCTGAACCTGACTATGAATCTTCTGAACAGGACTCCGTTTCTTCTGACTCTTCCAATGACCTGGATTTGTCCATTCCTACTTATGAGGACTCTGATGCAGAGGATTCCATTTCCTCTGCTTCTCCCCCTAAGGATTTTTCTTTTGGGGAAACTTTACATACCTTAAGGGAGCATTTCCACTGGGAAAGTCCGGTGTTTTCTGAATCCAAAAAGAGGCTTAGGGATTTCCTTCTTCCTCAGCATAGGTCTCTGGCTATACCTCCTGTACTAGACATTGTTGATGATGTGTTTTCGGAATCCAGTATGTCTCCTGATTCCTTGCCTCCAGCCCCTAGTAAACCAGACAGGTACTACAGGGTTCCTGAGTCCCACAAATTCCTTTTTAAAATCCTGTTGCGAACCCTGAAACCATTTCTCAGGGGCCCAAGGGCATTAAGGCTTCTACTGCTAAAAATCCTACCCTTTCTGATAGAGACTCCAGGGCGCTGGATAGATGGGGTAAAAAGGTTTGTACTTCTGCATCCTTGGCAATCAGGGCTTTAAACTGTCAATTCCATATGCTAAAATATCAACAGCATATCATGGGACTGCTTAAACAGAAAATTATGTTGATTTCTGATTGTGTGGAAAATAAAGATTTACAGGATTTATTGCATTCAGCTGAACAAGTTGGAAAACATACTTTGCAATGTGGTTTTGATTCTTTAGAGGCCTCTTGCAGGGCTGCTGTTACTGGGTCTGTGCTTAGAAGGCATGCTTGGCTTAAGGAGCAATCTGTGCCTGATCATGTTAAACTGTTGGATGCTCCTTTGCAGCAGGACCGTCTGTTTGGCAATAAGGCTGAAGAAGTTCTAAAAAAGATGGAAGATGAAGCTAAATCTATGCAAACTGTGAAAGATTTCTTACAAGTACAACCTCGTAGATTTAGTAGACACCGGCCTACTAAGAACTGGTCCTTTCCATCTCCTTCCAGAGCCTTTCAAGCCAAACCCAGACATTTCAAAAGCACATGGTTTCAGTCCCAAGGGACTTTCAGAACTAAGCAATGGGGTGCTTCCACTTCCAAATCTGGAAACAACAAGACTCCACCCTATGGTAAACAGTCTCAATGGCTTTCCTTTAAAATTACCAAGCACTTACCTCTTAGCTACCCCTTTGGGGGGGAAACTGGCTCTTCATGCAAAAAACTGGCAACTTATAACCCAGGACAAATGAGTTTTAAATATAGTGTCCCAGGGATACAGATTTCATTTCCACATGTTGCCTACTCCAAACGGGTGGCCAGACCTGCCCCCAAATCAGTGGGCAGAGGCTCAGAAACAAGTACTTTCCCTCCTAAACATGGGAGATATTCAGCTAGAACCATAAGAGGAAAAGGGACAAAGTTTCTATTCCAGACTTTTCCTGGTACCCAGAAAAGAAAATCATGGCGTCCAATTCTGGACCTGTCTACTCTAAACACCTTTCTGGACATTCCAAAATTCAAGATGCTGACTCTTCACCATTTACTTCCTATGCTAGGCAAGGATGCCTGGTTGACAACTCTAGATTTAAAAGAGGCTTACCTGCATATCCCAGTCAGGGAATCTTGCAGAAGATACCTATGCTTCAAAGCAGGCTACTTGCATTATCAGTTCTCTGCACTGCCCTTTGGCTTGTCTACTGCGCCCAGGGTATTCACAAAGTGCCTGGCTCCAGTAATTGCATTTTGCAGGCAAAGAAGTATTAAAATATATCCATACCTGGACGATTGTCTAATTCAGGCAGAAAACCAGGCCATTCTTCAAAAACATCTGGCATTTGTAAAAAGGGTTCTAACTTGTCTAGGGTACACCATAAACGAAAAGAAATCACAACTGGTACCCTCTCAAAAAATTACATTCCTAGGTGCAAGCTTGAATACAACTGCCCAGATGGCTTTCCTTACGCCAGAAAAGCAAATTCATTTGGTGACTTACTTCAAACAGGTGGCCACAAAAACCCTGCTATCTGCAAGACAAATACTGCACGCCTTGGGGTTCATGGCCTCTTGCATTCTTCTAATTCCATATGCAAGACTGCATATGAGGAAACTTAAGTGGTTCTTAAGTTTATGGAGTCAACATTGTCACAGCCTGGAAACAATGATTCCTATCATACCTTGCCTGCGCATAGAGTTCCTGTGGTGGGCAGAGGCCTGCCACCAAAACAAGGGACTGCCATTCACACCGCCCCCTGCCTCTCAAACCCTAACTACAGATGCATCAGACTATGCATAGGGGGCTCATCTGGCAGGGAAGTGCATTCAGGGCAAATGGAGCCCAAATCAAATGCACCTTCATATCAATCAAAAAGAAATGCTAGCTGTACAGAATGCACTGACAGCCTTCAAGGACTACCTTCAACCAGGACAAGTAATAAAGACAGACAACACCACGGTTATGTGGTACATAAACAAGCAGGGGGGTACACATTCCTACCCCCTCTGCAGACTAGCCATGGCGTTGTGGAACACGGCCTTGAGCTACCAAGTACAACTACAAGCTCAATTCCTGCTGGGAAAGCTGAATATTCTGGCAGACAAACTAAGCAGAAATCTCATGGACCCACACGAATGGAAACTGGAACCACAGATTTTCAACATGTTGACATGCAAATGGAGGAGCCCAGACATAGATCTTTTTGCCTCACCCCAGAACTACCAGTTGGACAAATTTTGCACAAGAACACTCACAAAAAAGCCTGGAAAGTGGATGCTCTGTCCTTCAGCTGGAAAAACGTATCAGTCTATGCCTTTCTCCCTCTGCCAAAGTTCTACTAAAAGTCGAACAGGACAAACCAAACATGATTTTGATTGCTCCAGACTGGCCTCGCCAACACTGGTACCCACTCCTGCGCAGTGTGTCACAAATTTCTCCATGGCGCCTGCCTCAGACACCTTCCTTACTGTTTCAGCAGGAGAACCAAATTCTGCACCCTCAACTCCAAACATTGAATCTTGCAGCTTGGCTAATCATTTAAATTCCCCTTTAGCACCCCTCAGCAAACCTGTGATGGATGTCATTTTGGAGGCGAGAAGACCTAATACTAGAAAATCTTATGCTGACAAATGGAAAAGATTCTGTGCCTGGAATCAATCTCAAGGGATGAGCACAGCAGCACCCAATTTACCTCAGATTTTGCAATACTTAATTGAGATGCTTCACAAGGGCCTGTCTTTTCTTCCATAAAAATCCATGCCTCAGCCATTTCAGCTCATTACAACATAGAACCCCCCTTCTTCTCTCATTCTCTGCTAAAGCAGTATCTCAGAGGGGCCAAAAACGTGAGACCACCCAGGAGAGCTCCAACCCCTGCCTGGGACCTTAACTTTGTATTGGAGAAACTCACTCTTCCTTCTTTCGAGGCAGCTGCTACTGCAGACTTAAAATTTATTTCCTGGAAAACAGCCTTCCTTTTAGCAATCACTTCAGCTAGAAGGATATCTGAATTACAGGCTCTTAGGGCAGTGGAGTCTTTCATCATCTTTCATGCGGACAGGGTGTCACTCAGGACAAATCCATCCTTCATGCCCAAGGTGGTATCCAGTGTGGCTCTTAATCAGTCCATTCATTTGCCAACTTTCTTTCCCAATCCACAGAACAAGGGGGATCGGATTCTGCATTCATTGGATGTACACAGACAACTTAGATTCTACTTGGGCAGGACTGAATCTCGAAGAAAATCTGAACAACTGCTGGTAGCATTTGCTGCAGGGACAGAGGGGAAGGCTATTTCAAAACAAACCATTTCTAAATGGATAAACCATTGCATTCATTTCTGCTATAAGCACCATGGAAAACCTATCCCCCAGCGGATCAGATCTCATTCCACCAGGGCTACATCTACTTCTACAGCCTTTCTCAGAGGTGTTCCTGCCAGGAATATTCTCGAAGCTGCTACCTGGAGTTCATTTCATACTTTCAGCAAGCATTATCACTTATCAATTTTCTCTAAATCCAGAGCTGTCTTTGCCACTGCTGTTTTTCAGGGCCTTATAGCTGGTCCTAATGTTGTATAAATCCATCCTCCCAACCATAGCTTTGGGAATCTACCCAAATGTAATGACTGCAACAGTGAAACATGAAGAACATAGTACAGTTGTGTATACTTACCATAAATGTAGATGTTCGAGTGTATTCACTGTTGCAGTCCTGATTACCCTCCCTCCAGCCCCCTATTTTTCTCTTACTATACCTCTACTTTCCTTTACTATGCTTAAAAGCCTTTTTGGTGTATTTGCTTTTGTTTGGAGGTATATTTTTGTGTTTTTAATTACTTATATATTTGGCTCCCCTTTGGAGACAAGGAAAACTGATGTAATGGCGTCGGCCTCATGTTTTATACCTCTGACGACCTGACGTCATGGAAGAAGTGACAGCAACAGATGCAGGACCCAAGACTTTGTTAATCAGGCCAACTGAGGGCAACCTGCCAGCAGATTACCAAAATGTAATGACTGCAACAGTGAATACACTTGAACATCTACATTTATGGTAAGTGTACACAACTGTACTTTCCAGCCAGATGTAAATGTAACAGAAAGTTTAAAATGAACAACTCTGGTGGTCCATCAACATAATTAAGTACTACAGTAAAAGTGTACAGTAGATCAAAAGATTCTTGAATTAAGGGAAATATCGGAAATATATGACGGAAAGCTTATAAAATAACATTAGATGTACTAAAGCAGCCCATGAATACAGGTTAGCATGTGAAGCTTAGGACAATTTCAAATCCTTCTGTAGCTACTTTTGGAAACTAAGAAGTAACATCCAACATTTCTCTCAATTTATTCCAAGTGCCATAATCTACTCTGACCCAGTAGACATTGCCAGTATAATAGCAAAGAAATGTATTGCAAATCTTACCTCAGAAATGACTATTTAGAGCTCACTTATCCCTGAATGTTTCAACACACACCCCAATCATTTTTGAAGAGAATATATACTAAAACCTCTTTCCAAGATCCCCAAGTAGCTTGGTAGTATATATGGTTGTTTAACAAATAGTACTAAAAAGTCTTGGCAGAGCCAGTCCACAAACTATTTAAACTGAGTTTAGCTGTAACCACAGGCTTAAAGTTTGATGTACCGCAGTAGTGATGCCACTCCATAAGAGTGGTCCTCCCACTGGCCCTGGGAATTGCAGGCCATCAGCTTGATGAGTTTCATTTGCAAAGACATTGTACATATTACCACATTGACCCGATAAACTGTGGTATTGAAAATCTCATCAGATTTGATTCAAAGTAGTTTTGTTATGTTAGGGGTAGATCCTGTCTAATGAATCTGGTTAATGTCTTTGCATGGGTTACTCAGGCTGTTAACATCAGTTATGATGTCCACACAGTGTACCTTTTCCTGGCCAAAGCATTTGACATCATCTCCCAAGCTAGCATAGTTAGTAAGTTCATCCCATTACAATTAAATCCAAATGTGGCAAGATGGATAGCAATTTTGCTAAAAAACAGAGCCACGTAATGTGGGTGGCAAGTGCAGCATCAGAATGCGTGAAGGTGACCAGTGGTTTCCCACAAAGTTTGATCTACAGGCTATAAACCAAGACCTCTGGCTAATTAAGTTTACGGATTACTGCAAACTGGGCATCATTGCCAAATGCCCTTCTGACAATCAGACTATTCAACAAGAACTTAATAATACCTGCTGTACAAACATGAGCTCAAAGTTATTGCAAACTTGTACAATATTGTCACATTTGTTGGCAGCTCCTCCCTTCCTCATACAGTATAGACAATATCTCACTTCAGAATGAGAATGTTGTTAGGGATTTTGGAACTTGGATTGATAGATTCCTTTGATCATCATGTAATGGTTGGCGTCAGACTATCTTTTTACTTATTGCAGCTAATTATCAAGGGAATATCGGCCAGATCTAACAAGGTCATTGCCCTCTTATATGCAACATTGTGTAGCCCAATTATTGAGTACAACATCTCATTTGAGATATATTTCGCTAGATGTATCAAACGGCTAAAAACAACACCAGAAGTTTATAACTAAGAAGATCACATTTGACGTCCCTAAGCTACAAGAAAATACTGGAAGCTCCATCCCTTTATACAGTATCTTATAGAATTCTTAGGAAAGATCTGTGTCTTACCTTCTGTGCCATTAAGAACTCAATGGTCCTGCATCTCTTGCATCTCCACAAATCAAATATTCCTATCAGTAACAGAACCCCAGAGCTAAATATTCACTGGTTAATAGATGAAATGCATTGGTGATAGGTTCATCATGCAGTGCCTAGTCCACCTCTGGAATTGAACCCCCTGCACTTTAAGCAGTGTTACATGCTATCATGATTCAGACGGGTTCTGGATGATTAGATGGGTATTCACAAATTCAACACCTCACCCAGCTAGACTGACTAAGCCCTCCTCAGGTGATTGGGGTATGGTCTAAAGGTGGGTACTGGCAAGAGATAAATGGTACCCAGATGCTGTTGCCTTGCATTTCCTGTGATTCTAAAGATTTTTAATATCAGCATTAACAAAGTTATTACCTGATAAATGTATATAAGCATTATATTTACTGATAAACTCATTGGAGTCTTTGACATAGGATGTTAGTCGGCATGAGAGATTCAAGGCACCAGTTTTAACAATATTGTATAGAATACTAATTTAAATCTTTCAACACACTTTCCAAAGTGCATAGCACTCTCATGATGTGGTAAAATGTAACATGAGTGGTAACAAAAAGCAGAACTCCTGTTGGCATTGTTGAAAGTCTGATTACACTTAACAGAAATGTTTATTTTTTGGTGAACTTGAAAAAAATCAATAATGGGTTCATTCAGTTCTGCAAAACAAGTAGGAACAAACTGTCACCTCTTAGGAAACATTAAATAATAAAACAAATTCCATAGGGTCACCAGAGACGGCTTGTTCTTCAACAGAATAAATCAAGATCAAAAAGATGAGATACCACCAGAGAGAGTGTTTATTGTTAAAACACTATAAAAACTAATAAAAGTTAAAATCCTGGATGAGCACTTTCAGCCTATTTAGGCAGTCTTCAAATCCTAAATAACAGGTAACAGTTCCTCTTTTTCAAAATGTAATCAGCCAATGAAATGTCATCTTTGCAACCGCCACCCCGGCAGTATGGGCTTTAAAGGGATTACACTATACAATCCCGGGAGTTGGTCTGCTTGCAAGTCCGCTATCCACCTTGTCTCTATTGTTTCTGTTTTATTTACAATATCTCCACCTCTCAAGTCATCCAATATTAATTCCAGTGCCATGAAATACAATCTGTGCCCTGAATTTGATATTATGTGTTGAGTGTGCATTATTTTTATTTATGTCACTTAAATGACAGACAATCCATTCCTTGACGCATCTGTATGTCTTGCCAACATAAAAACCCTGACAACAATTACAGCTGGCCAGGTATATCAAGCTCTTGCTACTGCAGTTTGCATAATTATTTAACATATAAGTCCTATTTCTGATAGGATGTATGAATGAATTATTGCTGTTAAAAGTACAAGCCTTGCATTTCCTCTATGGGAAAGTGCTCTTCCTGACACTCGTGGTTTTGAACATTCCCATTTTTATAACAAAGTAACCTGTTCAAGTTCTTATTTTTAAGAGGGGTATGGATTCTTGCCTACTAGTCTCTTCAAATCTTCGTCCATGGTCAGAATACGCCAATTCTTTCTTGCAATATCATATATCTCAGGAATGTCACTACTGCATGTCATTGAACATCTGAGGTAACTTGTTTCTTCTGAATGATCCAAATCTGTTGAAGTCTCGTCATCCAATCTCTTCCTCTTAGAGAAGTAGGGCCATCACTTAGTTCTTAATTCGTAACTTGCTGTGACAGTATGGCTCATGTCCCCTGTCCTTGTAGACGTTTACTTTAAAACATTCCAGGAGCTGTTTAGATTCATACTTGTGTGTCTTCTTCTGTCCATAATCTAGATGTACGTAAAAGTTGTCCCTTCACAGCATGTGAGTAGATATGCTGTATGTACCCTGGTATGAATTTCTCCCTTGTCATTAATGGTCAAATTAACATCCAAAAAAATCTATCTAAAGATGTTATAGATTTTAAATATCTCACAAAATCAAACATGGCTTCTTCATCACCTCTCCATATAAGAAAAATATCATCAACAAACTGGCTGTAGTGTATGATATTATTTTTCCATGGGTTAGTCTCATTAAGTATAAATTCATGCTCCCATTTGGCCATCACTATATTGGAGTAACTATTAGCACAAGAGGTGCCCATAACTACTCCCCATTTCTGCCAATAGTATTCTCCTGCTTATAGGAAAATGTTCAATATATATTCTAGCAATGTGCATATCATTACTGTTGTGTTAGAATCAACTGTTCCACTAAATTCCATAGACTCTTTGACCACTATACCATGTTCACTGGGAATAACAGTGAACAGATTCTGCACATCTATTCTGGCTATTACCAAATTCACTGTGTGTATTGCCTAATAAGCAGGATGCGAAATGATGCATTCTACACCAAATAATTTATTAAAACAAACTTTATTTTACTAAAACAGAAAACTAAATAAACTCTATTCTACTAAGACAGAGAACTAAACAGTATTAGACAATACATTTAAAGAAAGTTATACATCACCGATAAAGAGAAGAACTTCATCCTGTCCTCAGTCATGACTGGGAAGCCCTGTTGCAGTCAGGCAGGAGTCTTCATCAGGAAGACTGTCCTGGGCAGTGTGTCCACTCCACAGGTGAGGCTTCTGCCTGAGTGTGGAGAATTCCACCTATATATAACCAGGTTGTTTACCACAAATCATGAGAATCAGTACTTTTCCAGTTTAGGCTGGATCTTGCTAGAACATTCTGTGGCATTGGCCACCCACCCCAGAAGGAACAGTAGATCCTGCCAAATACATTGACTTTGCAATTTTCAAATACTTTACTAGAATGTTCCAGAACACACAACATGTTTACAGCTAAATATGATGACTTCACTGAAATTACTAGAATGTTATGGAACACATCATCATACAATGTGTAATCATACAATGTGTCACAAAATGTATCACATAAAAAGAAGTAAAAAGAATGTTGAGGTATAGTGAGACAACAGTCAAGTAACCACAATCACTCAACATACTTCTCTTTCGTATCACATTTGGCCCTTTGACTATTCATAGCTTCATAGGTGTGTACTAGGCTAACGGCCCCGGAGCATATATAAGCCTAGCCCAAGAAGATTCCCTGGCATCATGCTGCCCAAAGTTAGATCCCAGTGCCCCTGTTAAGCAAGGCCACTGAAATGATCCCTGTGAACTTCCTTTTGCCTACTTACTCATCAAGATTTCTCTTAAAGCGGGCCAGTGAAGTGCTCTGCTTGTTGTGAATGGGAAGTTTGTTACAGTGTACGGGAAGTCTCTGAGTTAGGAACCTGTCCCCTCCAGCATGTTCTGTTTATTGTGGTAATGAGGTTAAGGTTCCTGGAGCGTGAGGGGTTGATTTTTTTAGGTGTAGCATATCTAGCAGCTGTGGGTCAGACATGATTTTGTAGGTCAAGCAGAGATAAGAGACAGAGTATAGCTGGAGTTTTTTGAGTCTGTCTCTATGGGGCATGTGTCTAAGGCCTAAGATCCTCTTAATGAGGTATTTTTGTGGCCTTTCCAGTTGTTGTATGTCTAGTGAGGTACATACCAAATGGGTGTTGTATTCTGTAACAGGTCTGATGAGAGACGAGTAGAGAGGGATTATGACATCTTTATTCCTGGATGAGAAACCTTTTGTAATGAGATGTGCCACATAGAAGGACTTTCTGACTACATTAGCAATGTGGTTATCAAAGGAGAGGTTACTGTCAACCTGTGTCCCCAGGTCTCTTATCACACCTTTGGTTTTTAGTGGACTACTGCCTATGTGGTAGTTCATGGGCACCAAATTTTTCCCAAAGGGAATGACAATGCATTTTTTTGCATTGAGCTTAAGGCCGTGGTTCTGGCACCAGTCATTGTTGGTAGTGAGGCCTTTTTGTAGAATGTCTACATCAGTTGGAGAATCAATAATGGCTCCCAGTTTGCAATCATCTGCAGACTTGGTCAGCCAGAGTCTTTTTGTGTTGGCTTGAACTTCAGAGAAGTAGGTACCAAACAGGAGAGAACCTAGGACTGATCCTTGTGGAACACCACTTGTAACTGGTCGGTAGTCAGATTTGGAGTCTGCTACTTTCACAGTTTGGGTTCTGTCAGTGAGCCATTTGGCAACCCATCTTATTACATATAGGGGTTTATGCCTAGTTTAGTGATTCTATCTATGATTCCTGAGTGAGGGATAGTGTCGAAGGCCTTGGCAAGATCAAGGTAGGTTGTGTGAACTATCTTGCCATCATCCACAGCTCTGGTGACAGACTCAAAGTCTATCAGGTTGAGCAGATATGATCTAGCTTTCACAAACCCATACTGTGTGGGGTCCAGAGTTTGAAGATTCCCTATGTCCTTATTTATAAGTCCATGATGATGCGCTCCATAGCCTTATATATCAGACTTGTCAGGCTAATGGGGTAGTAGTTCCCAGGGTCTGTAGTTGCTCCCCCTTTGTGGAGTGGGATGACCGTAGCAGTGCGCCATTTGGTAGGAACAAAGCCTGAAATGAGGCTGTGATTGAACAGGGTACTCAGGTGTGGTGCCAGTTTACCAGGGATATTATCAGGTCCCATGGAAGCTGTATTCTTGGCTTTGGACAGTGCATTTTTTAACTTTGTAGCCATGATAATAGGGACTTGGCATTCCTCCGGTATTGTGATAGGCCCTTTAGAGGGGTGAAAAGGGGGTAAAGTTCGCACTGAGTCTGTCAGCCGATATGTTGGCAATATCAGTTGGTTCTGTATATGTATTACCAGTATGCTGTAACTCAAAGCAGATCTGAGTATTGCCATGTAGATTCTTGACATAACTATAGAATGCTTTGTGGTTGTCTTTAGAATCTGCAGCAATTTTGTTTTCATAGCTAGCTTTAGAGGATTTGATGATGGATCTCAGTTTTTTGCTGAGGCTAACAAAGGAGTTTTTCCAGTCTTGGCACTTCACCATTTTCTGCAACAGTTTTTTCCTTCTGTTGTAGAGTTTGTTTATGCTGGGGGACCACCAGATTGGCGTCCTTTTTTTGGAGGAGAGCGTCTTGGTTCTATTTGGTATGGCCCATTCCATGCACTTCTGTATGTGCTTATACAGTGCATTGAAATGTGAGTCAGAAGTCATGCACCTATTTTCCATTTGCATGGGTGTCGTGAAATTAGCCACTTCTATTTTTAGAAGCCCAAAATTGGCTTTTGAGAAGTTTTTTACGGTGGTTTCCTTTAAGGGGGTGAGGGTGGAATGTGGATATCCATGGTGATTATCTTGTGGTCAGGTCTGACCAGGGAGGAGTTGATTACTGGTATAGAGCAACGGTCACCCATGTTAGTAATGACCAGGTCAAGTGGGTAAGAAAGAGTTGGTCCATGGCATTGGAATTAATGAATTCCAGAAAACATTGAGCAAGTGTGTTGGTGCATGAGCAATTTTCCCAGTTAATGGAGGGATAGTTAAAGTCTCCTAGTATAAGGGTATTGGGTTGTACCCTATTATTTTCCAGTGTATTTAGGAATGTGGAGTGGGAGTCTTGGGACATGGTGGGGGGATCTATAGCAGGCTACAGACTGGATTGCTGTTATAACCAGTGTAAGTTGTACCTGTAGTATCTCTGATGCATTATGTTGGGCTACTAGTCTGGAGGTGTGCATATCCTTCATGAATATGGAGACACCACCGCCTTTAATGCTTCGGTTCAGGTTTAGAGGCCAAAAGGTGCGGTATGAATCATAGCCTGGTAGTGCTGGGGTGCTCTCCGGAGCCTTGAAGCAGGTCTCAGTCACTGCAAAGATGTTGATGTTCACCATTTTAAGGAGTGTGTTGAGTGAGTGCATTTTGAGATGTAGACTTCTAGAGTTGAGTAGCATAACTCTCAGTTTTTGTTTGCTTGTAGCTGTTATGGTGGTAATTTTGTCTTTAGGACATAAAAAGGCACTATAGAGGTAGCAAGAGCCTTGGCCAGTATCCGATATCCCTGAGGTGACAGGTGCAGGCCATCTCTGGTGAAGCATCGAGGTTTGTCGATCATGTCATCCCAGGCAGACGGATACTGGATCCCCTTAGAATGACACCAGAAACTTACCTAGTTGTTGAAGTCAGTTTTCTGCTCGCACTGTGGTATCATTCTGGGTGATGGTAGGATGGTACTCAGAGCTAGGGTCATACCTGCCTGGGCTGCAAGATCAGAGAGCTCCTCTATGTCTCTCTTCATGTAGTCCAGCGAGGTACATCTCAGGTCATTCACACCAACATGGACGATGACAGAGTCATATTTGTACCTGTTGTGGAGTGACCTCAGTGCGTGCATTATGTGGTGGATCCTGGCACGTGAGAGGCAGTTGACTGTAACCTTCTCCTTTGTTTAGCCTGGTGAGTGGGACATCAGTGTGCCTTACTATTGAGTCACCTATGAGTAGTGTATTGGGTAAGGTGTTTTGCCTTATGGGTTTTGGTTGAGTGGCAAACTGTTTATGTGAGCTATGTGTCTCATGGTTTGTGCTAGGATGTGGTGATTGTTTGCGTTTCTGCCTCGGAGGTCTCTGTTGTTTGGGCAGATTTTTATTGAGAGCCTCTGCAAAAGTAGGTGTGTGTTTTGTGTTACTATGTGAGGGGTGTGGTGGTGTATATTCTGGAGGGCTGTGTGTTGAATGTGGTGTGGTGCAGATGTTATCCTTCTCCTCTTGACTGGCTAATCCAGTCTTGGCAGGAGAGTTCTTGACTTCCAATTTGGCTGTATATGTTCATCTCTCACAAGTCATAGTGTTGGGAGGTAAGAGGAGAGGGCTGTCTGTGTACATGAGGCAGTTGTTACACTGCCTCAGGATGCCTACGTTCACCAGGTTGACAGGAGAAAACACAGGGAACTGACCTTTAGACATGCCTAGATATGACCTCACTATATTAAGTACTGAAGCTTTTTACAGGAAAAATGTCACTCATAGTGTCTGAGTCTGTACAGACCACTGCCAAATACTCAAGGGGAAACCAATACATAGACCCTGAAAATTTAAGGATGAAGTATTTAGGCAGATATTCTGAAGTTAGGAAGAAATCAAGCAATACTTACTGAAAATAAAGAATTAGCTTGTCAAGAATGATGAAAAGAGGTAAGTCACATGAATGGCTACTGCCTGGCTACCACTAATGCTGGTCTCAGCATAGCTTCACTCTGTTGGGATACAATACTCATTTGCTTCTTCTCTCACCCAAAGCAAAATGTTAGCACCAATCCCAAGAAGAGAAGCAGGCCACAGCCAGTCTGGTGATCCACAGTCTTGTCCCAGATGATGCACAGGTCTGCAGGCTTTGTAGCCTTTTTCTGGTAGATGCCTCGAATAGCAACCAGACCAGTTTGGTATGCTAAGCACAGAAACTCACTCTCCAACCAGAAACATCAGGAATCAATGCACTGTGCTCCTACTCTCACCAGGATCAGAATATAAGCACAAATTCCAAGCTATCACCTATAAAGCAGTTATTAAGCTTTCTGGTGATCAGCAGTCTCCAGGAAATAATGTAACTGCACTCCTCCTCTCACCAGGAGAAAACGGAAGCACAAATCCCAAGATGACTACTGAGAGGCAGAATGTGGGCTCTCCAGTAACTGGTGGTCTTGGAATAGATGCTTAACGGTAAGATAAAAAAATGGTTTATCCTAAACACTGCAGTGTGCACTAGGGGAGCTAGATGTGAAAGTAGGTTACTTAAGTCTTACTGTCTAAAAAGTTTTAGTGGAGAGTCACTATTTTTAAAACAGCAAGGTAGATTGAAAGGTGGTGGTCACTTTTTTTTTATTCTGGTACTATGGAATACAGTAGGATGGCCAATTAATTTAAATAGCTGAAGGGGAGTGATTTCTCAAAATGATAATTTTGTGCTTACTCACACCAACCAATAAAAGCAGAGAGGAAGTGAGATATATGGCCAAATTAACATAAGGGGCAGGCAACTAGAAAGACAGTGGTGTTTAAGCACACAACAGTAACCGGGAAGGAGGGTGAGAAAATTTTCTGTCTGACTCACAAGAGACAGAGCTGTGGTGTCTTTTCAAGTTTTAATATGCAGTTAAAAGCAGAATACAAGTAAAACGCAGTGTAAAAAAAAAACAAATCACAGTATAAAAAATAGAAAAAGGTAATAAAGTAATACAGAATACAACAAATAAAAAGCAAACTAACCTTTCCCTCACAGCAAACTGTAGCAGAGTCTGGGTGAGCCTTTCCAGTAAGGCTCTGAAATGTTTTATTTTACTCTTTAAATAGAAGGTGACCCACTTATATTCAACATTCAGTATTCTGCCTGCTTTTTTATACATGGGGTAAGTTAAACCGCAATTCCAAAAAGTTAACCGTATTAAAATATTACAAAAAGGCCACACAGAAGCAAGGACTTGTGCCCCAAAATTTATTCGTAGCACTTTCGTCTTAGAGAATGACAAGACTTCATCAGATAAAACCACAAATCCAAATGAACTTTAAATACCCTAAGGAGTATGTGACATCAGCATCCTTATGTATTTAAAGAAAAACCTACACAAAAAAATATTTTAATACATATCATAAAACACATATTGTTAGGTAAAATAAGATGTTATAAAGAGTATACCCAACAAAAAGTAACTATTAAATTATCTACATTCTGCTTTTAACTTTAAAATGCAGCCAATGGTTGCCATTTCATTGAGTCCCGGCCAATCCACTGCTTTCAAACATAGGATCCAATTCAACTCTTTTCTCAAGATATAACTGCCATGGACCACCCCTAGGGGTCACCTTCACTTCTTCAATCACCATAAACTTAACATGATATTCAGGGAAGTCTGATAAATGCTGAAATAAGGCATTTGTCATTTTTGTTCTTATTTATCTCATAGATGTGTTCATAGATACGATTTTTTAGTTTACATTCGATCTTCCCAATATAAAATACCGGGCAACATTGACACAGTGCCCCATAAACTATACCTGAGTATTATTCAACACTTCTTGTAAAGAATTCAAATTAAATGTCAGAGTATGACATTCAAGCTGATCTGGTAACCAAGTATGAAATGCATCTTTTCTCCTGAAACATATGTTAATGTAAGTTTCATTGTATCAGTTTAAATGGGTTATGTTACCTAGACAACCTACAAAAGGATTCCTTAAGGCATGTGAGAATGTCTGATTTGTCACTAAACATATGAATTGTGGTGCTATCTCCACAAACATTTCAAAAGTAGAAGGTAATATATTCCATTTACGTATATTAATGGAATACTGAAGAAAATATGGTTCATATATAGGAGAATGTTCTCCACAAATGAGTTCATCCACTGTTTCATTATAGTGTTCTTATGTATGTGTTCTATTCAAAAAGTCAGTGTAATTCCTTGATATATGGGGGAAGCCAGCATTGAAACAGATAAACAGGTCTAAACACCAGTGGTAAAATTAAGACATCATCTTTGCATTTGTGACTTAATGTGTGATATAACCTGTGCTAAAGTTGTCTGTACATTTTGTTTTTTGTTTTTTTTTCTCAGAAAACAGTCTTATCCAATTTGTACTAAGTATCCATTTATCAAATAATTGTCTCCATACATGCTCATTGCTAAGCATTAATTTTGTTTGTACAAGATTCTTCTGCATTGAAATATAAAAAGACTGTAAAGTACGTCTAATATACAGACTTGGTAACATTCTCATCAAATTTCAAATTATAAACTACAGAAGTATTAAACTGATCCAAAAATTATTTTTCATAATTAACAAACTGTTTTTGTGTATACCAAACTGTTGGATTCCATTGTGCTTGTAAGTGTATAATTTGTGAAATGTCCTGACCTACAGTTTTCATTTTATTAGCTAAAGCATCAATATCAATTGCATTCAAAGTTCCTAATCCAGTACCAATACCTCCTAATAAGGTACTATTCCATGTATGTTTTTGCCTACACTTACTGTCTTTGGAAAAAGTAATATTATAATGTATCACAGTTTTTTGATACTGTCCTACATATTTACATGTAGAAGGTACTAGCTATTTGGTTAAAATGAGCCTTAGGATTATTGTTTAATACAGTTATTTGCGAACCTCATGCCTTTCCATTTATAATTTGAGTTGCATTCATGCAAAATAATACAGTAATAATCCGTATGTCAATTTAATTCTTTCTAAATATTAAGTTCCATTCTGTCAAGAGTAATAATTTTTTTCTACGTCTGTTCGTATTTACAATTACATTTCATGCCTATATTATTTTGATTCGTTACCATGGCATGTCCTTATTACCTGTGGTTGTGGTGCTGCGGTAGCATTGTCGCCTCACAGTAAGACGTCCTGTTCGATTCTCAGCTAGAGCGTCTTTTGTGTGGCGACGTGCGTGAATGGGCATGCCTTCGTTGAAGGTTGTGCATCAGGGCTGGCAACTCGACACGTAAAAATCTGCTGCCAATCATTAGTGGACCGGAGTTCCGCTGTGGCGACCCCTAACTGGGAAAAGCCGAAAGACTCAACAACCATGGCATGTCCTTCATCTAGTAACTGAATGTATGAATGTCCTGTCCTTATTCTCCAAATTGTCTGATTGCCTTCAAAAGTCAAATTAACAGAGGAATATCCTTGTGCAGCAGGACAGGTGAAAGTTCCTTGTGTTCTGTTTTGCGTACTGCTAACCCATCCCCACCACCCCACCAGATTATCGTTGAATTCATTCTAATTGCTTTTACACCTGGTGTTACACATTCTGCCTAAGGGACTCCATACATTACAGTGAAAACACCAACAGTTAGTATTGCATATATCGAGACTGTACAGTGAAAACACCAACAGTTAGTATTGCATATATCGCGACTGGAACCTAAAATTTAAAGAAAACAGTGTGATCATTCTCGCAAATAACACCAATCAGCTGGCACATATTCCCATTTCTCCTTTCCTGGTTTAATAATTAAAACGGTTATTATTCCCAGTGGCAATAACTTCTGCCTGTTCAGGTTGTTTATTGGACTCATGAACCCATATATTTGCACCTGAATTAATTACATGTATGCCACTTATTTGTTCTTTTTCAAAAGCAACAATAGGCGGTGACTGCCCTTTCGTAACTGTGTTGCTTAACAGAGGTACAATAAATATTTTGGCTACCCTATCCTTTTTCTATATATGAACAGTTTCATCTGATGTACTTGGTAAAATAATTCTAAGTTCCCCTTAATAATTTGCTTCAATAACTCCATCCACAACTTGAATAACCTTCAAAGCAAGCGTCGACTGAGGTATTATCCAACCAAAATACTTTGTCGGAATCTGAATTCCTATTCCAGTCTCAGTCAGTTGAACTGACCGTGGTAATATTTTGTAACTATTCATTAAATATAAACTTAGTCCTGCAGTTTCAGTTGTACCTCTAGTTGGAGCTTATGCACCTGCCTGTGTTTCCCAAAATGTAATTCTCCGTCATCGCATATAGTTTGATCTGCAGTGCTGGAGTTAACATTCTCATTAATGGTGTTTCTGCTTCTGAAATTGGTCTGTTATTTAAAATTGTAATGCTATTTTTAAGTTATCTCTCCAGTTTTGCAGAGTACCATTCTCTTCTTCTTTTGGCTGTTCCTGTTAGGGGTCGCCACAGCAGATCATCTGTTTCCATTTCTTCCTGTCCTCTGGATCTTGCTCTGTCACACCAGTCACCTGCATGTCCTCTCTCACCACATCCGTAAACCTTATCTTAGGTCTTCCTCTTTTCCTCTTACCTGGCAGCTCCATCCTTAGCATCCTTTTCCCAATGTACTCTGCATCACTCCTCTGCACCTGTCCAAACCAACACAATCTCGCCTCTCTGGCTTTGTCTTCAAACCATCCAACCTGAGCTGACCCTCTAATATACTCATTCCTAATTCTGTCCTGTCCATCCTTGTCACACCCAGTGCAAATCTTAACATCTTTAACTCTGCCACGTCCAGCTCTGACTCCTGCCTTTTTGTCAATGCTACCGTTGCCAACCCATATAGAATATAGGTGGTCTCACTATCTTCTTGTAGACCTTCCCATTCACTCTGATTGGTACCCTCTGTCACAAATCACTTCTGACACTTCTCCACCCACTCCATCCTGCCTGTACTCTCGTCTTCACCTCTCTTCCACACTCACTATTACCCTGAGCTGTTGATCCCAAGTATTGAAATTCGTCCACCTTCGCCAGTTGTACTCCCTGCGTCTTCACCATTCCTGTATTATCCCTCTCATTCACACACATGTATTCTGTCTTAGTCCTGCTGACCTTCATTCATCTCTTCTCTAAAGCACATTTCTACCTCTCCAGGGTCTCCTCAACCTGGTCCCTACTCTCACTACATTCTGTAATTCTCTAATTTTCGTAATTGATTTTTAAGTAATTCATGTATAAAACACCCATTCAGTATAGTGTTGTTTTGCAAACTCTTGTACCATTCTCTCCTTAAAATGAGAGTCATTATCACTTTGTATTTGCAAAGGCATCCCATAATACAAAATGATCAAATCTGTAGTTTTTAAAGTACTTACCTGTGTTGCTCGCCAGCATGGAAAGCCAATAAGGTATCCAGAATAAGTATCTACTGCCGTACATATTTATTGATGGCCTTTATTTGATGGTAAAGGACCAATATAATTAATTTGCCATATCTGTCCTGGTAACTTTCCTCTCCCTGTATGTCCCTTAACTGTATGGCGTATTGATCTTTGTTGTATATGCTGACATACTGGGCACTGTAATATAACAGTTTTAATTAAGTCTAATGAAAGAGCAATTCCTGTTTGTGCCCACCTGTAAGTAGCCTCTTTCCCAAATGTCCACATTTCTGATGTGCCCATTTTGTCATCCCCATTTGCTCAGAGTCATCCTGCATAGTATTTGCTTCTGAAATTCTTGTTTGTTCATCTGTAACAAAATTAAACCATTGTTCTAGAGAGTCTGCAGAACAGTGTGCATCAACATGATAAACTGTTACATTTCCTTGACTTTTTTCTAATCCACTCATCATTTACCAGTCATTTTTCTGCCATGTAGGCAATCAGGTTGCTAATCCATTTGCTACTGACCAAGAATCAGTGTAAATATTACATGCTCCTGGCATTTCCTGTTTTAATGCTTGATAACAGCATATAACTCTGCATATTGACTACTTTTACCCGTTCCTGAAGATGTTAAGATTTTATTTGTTGCTGGATTATAAGACACAGCTTTCCAACATCTTTTATTTCCTACATAGTTTGCTGACCCATCGGTAAACCAAATATTTACATTGACCAAGTGGCACTTGCATATACAACATTCCCCATTTTACTGGAGATTTGGCGACCGTTACTGCTTTGTTGCAATAGACCATTGTTGATCTATCGGTATTTGAGCTACTTTTTCATGTAACATTGCCACCCCATTAATTCCATGTTTAGCCCTATCCTGGATATACCATTTCCATTTGATAATACTTCTTGTACATGACTTATTCTATGTGTTTTGAGTGAACCCATCACCCATTGCATTGTAGGTATTTGTGGTCGCAGCAATGCAGTATGCCCTACCGTCATTTGTTCAGTATATACTAACGCCCAGTAGCATGCTAGTAATTATTTTTCAAAAAGAGAATATCTTTCTCCTGCATCTGGTAACTTCCTAGTCCAGAATTCTAATGGCACCCACTTTGATCCCTGCTTCTGCCAAAGGCTCCAGTAGCGTAATGATACTGCACGGACACATATAATTCCACTTCTCTGTCTTGTAAGGGCCATAAGCCTAATGCTTTTTGAATAGTCTGCTTTGCTTGTTCAAAAGCTTTCTGCTGATCATCACCCCGTATAAACTCGTATTTCTTTCTAGTCACTTTGTATAATGGGGAAAGTATTTGCCTCAAGTGAAGGATATGCTGTCTCCAAAATCCAAACAATCCTATAAAATGTTGTGCTTATGTTGTATCTCGAGGAGTTGTTGGAAATTCTGAAATCTTCGGCAGAATTTCTCTTTGTCCCTGATGTTACTGGATTCCCAGAAATGTTATTGTTTGAGCTGGTTCCCTGTATTTTGTTAGGATTTGCTCCCCAACCTTTTGTTTTCATGTGATCAATTACTGTTTGTAACTACTCACTCACTCCTTGCTCAGAATTTCCCTGAGTAAGAATGTTGTCAATGTAATGTGAAATTTGCATATTCTGGGGTAATTTTATCTCATCTAAATGTTCCACCACTACCCTATGGCAAATAGTGGGACTATGTAAATAACCCTGTGGTAGGTGGGTAAATGTATATTGTTGTCCCTGCCAGGTAAAAGCAAACTGATCATGATATTTCTCTGCAATTGGTATCATAAAGAAAGCATTTGCTAAGTCTGTTACTGCCTACAAAGTGCCCTGGTGTTTTTGTACATTTTCTATGAATGTTATTGTGTCTGGAACTGCAGCTGTTAATAGTGGAGTATGCTTATTTAATTCTCGATAATCTACCATCATTCACCAAGATCCATCTGACTTTTTGACAGGCCAAACTGGATTATTCCATGCTGTTGTAGTTGTCTTTAAAACACCCGCATTTAATAAATCCTGAATTGTCTCACCTGTCTCCTTATGTCACCCAGGAATTCTGTATTGTTTCAAACTGACCACTTTTGTCGCTGAAGGTAATTCCACAGGTATCATTTTAACTTTCCTACCATCACCACCTTTACTGAAAAATATGGCTTAACAGCAAATTGATACTGTCTGTCAGGCAGATTCAATGTCAAACCTTTTAAAATATCATTCCTGTTATGTATTTAGGGAGAGGCACTATTAAATCAGAATACTTTTTCTTTGGTAATAGACCCATTTTCATTTCTAACATTGCTTGAAGTGCCCTAATTTGTTTTCCGCCAAGTTTGGTAATAGTAACTTGACACCCTTTACATAAACTCTGTTGTGTCTTTCGGCTTTTCCCAGTTAGGGGTCACCACAGCGGAACGCCGGTCTGTTATGATTGGCAGTATATTTTTACGTGCCGAGTTGCCGGCCCTGACGCACAACCTTCAATGAAGGTATGCCCTTTCACGCATGTCTGCACACAGAAGCTGAGAATAGAACAGGACAGCGTCTTACTCTGATCGCTGTAAATCAGTGAGACTTCTGCTGCAGTATCAATTAGAGCTCGGACCCATTGTTCATTTTTACTTTTCCAAAATATCGTCACATCTACATATGGTCGAGCATCTTGCCAAGCCCAGCCACTTACTGGAGCTTGGCCAGTTTCCTAATCAAAATGTAAATTTGACAAATCAGGGTGCATCACAGGTGGAGCAGAAGGAATTGCTGAACTTTCTTCCTTATTCTCATCTTTACCTTCTGCCACATACTCATCCTGTTTTTCTACATTCCGAGTCTGCCTACATTTTTTTATTCATGCCTCACTTTTTATACATCTCCCACATCATCAGGGTATCTAATCCATCGATCTTATCTTTTGACACCCCGTCTTTTAACAATGCAGCAAACGTATCTTTTCAGGATACTCGAGCCTCTCTACATCCATCACCTTTAGCTTCCCATCTGTCACTGTTTGACTGCTTTGGTCCCCATTCACCTAACTCTCCCAACTGCCTCAGTCCTTCGATAACCTCAGATATAGCACTCTCAGTTTCAATGATTAAATACATCAGTACCACTGATTTATAAGCTGGTGGTGCTAACTTGATAATTTTGTTTCTAGTTGCAACTGTTAAAAGCATTCTGCAGCAGTACCTATAATCAGGGGCCAGGGCAGTTTTCATTGTTTCCTCTTTAATTCATTGAATGGCATCCTGTAATGTATACCATGGTTTATGATTTGAGGGCCAATCTGATTCTGCAGGGTATTTTCCTGCACAACAATCTGCTATAATTGTAAAGAGAGCGATTACAGGTCCATTATAACTCTGAAATGCATCTTGTACTGAGGAGGTCATTACTCAGAATACACAAACCTTTTGCATCATCATCATCGTCTACCTGTATCCCTGTAGTTCCGATCTCATAAAGTCTTGCTAACCATGTGACTAAAGGTTCCCATGGTCTTTGTTTAAATTTCTCAGTTATATCACTTCTTGTTGTGTAAAGTCTTCCATATAATGGTCATGTTACCCTGGCTGATATCCTCGTCCTTGTGGACCGGGAAGCATCTGTTGTTTTAGTCTAAGAATCGGCTTCATTTTTACTAACCCCTTTTTATCCTTTTCCTTTTCTTCAGAAAAAATATTATTTTTATCATCAGAATCTGATTGGGACAGAGGGTCAGAAGAATACCAGATGTCCTCATCCCAGTGATCCGGATCCGGATCCTGATCCGAATCAAAGCCTGCTTTTGCTATTGACATTTGCACTTTCTTTTTATTAATTTTACCTCTTTGTTTACGATATCTGTACTTAGCTACACATATAGCAGCTTTCTCTGCTACATGCTGATATCAACATGTCTGTTTTGTCTGCCAATAATTTAGTCTGGCACTGTAATATTATATTTTGTTTTTCTAAATTCTACAATTCGCTTCTCTAATTGTTTTATCTGTTCACATTTACATATTTAATCTACATGTCGTTTTCGGTATGCAGTCAGAAGGATCCAGCCACATCTGCATACAGCACTCAATTCTTTCCCTTTCTCTACTGAAACTTTTTGTAAACATATTTGTACTGAACCTGGTTCAGCATCTTTTAAACAAACATTCCAATTTTCACTTAATCCTGAACCACTTCCCCATTCCAAAGCTAATGCTTTATATGGATCCTGGTCCCATCCTGGAATTTCTATTTTGACAGCCGCTACTGTCTTACTTTTTAAATATTTTGGATCCTGCTGACTACTCCAAAATAATGTATTACCTAATAAGTAGGATGTGAAATGATGCACTCTGTACCAAAGAATTTATTAAAACAAACTTTATTTTACTAAAGCAGAAAACTAAATAAACTCTGTTCTACTAAGACACAGAACTAAACAGTATTAGACAGTACATTTAAAGAAAGTTATACAACATTGATAAAAAGAAGAACTTCATCCTGTCCTCAGTCTCAACTGGAAAGCCCCGTTGCAATCAAGCAGGAGTCTTCATCGGGAAATCGGTCCTGTGCATCCACTCCACAGGTGAGGCTTCTGCCTGAGTGTGGAGAATCCCAGCTATATATTAACAGGTTGTTTACCACAAATCATGAGAATCAGTACTTTTCCAGTTTAGGCTGGATCTTGCTAGAATATTCTGCGGCGTTGGTCACCCGCCCCAGAAGGAACAGCAGATCCTGCCAAATACAAAAAATGCAATTTTCAAACACTTTCTAGTATGTTCCAGAACACACATGTTTATAGCTTAATATGATGACTTCACTGAAATTACTAGAATGTTTTGGAACACATCATCATACAGTGTGTACTCATACAATGTATCACATAAAAAGAATTAAAAAGAATGTCGAGAGATAGTGAGACAACAGTCAAATAACCACAATCACTCAATGTACCCCTCTTTCGTGTCACATTTGTATCACAACGTGTCATTAAGAGGATGTATTTTTTTTTTTTTTAAGAAAATATGGGCAATTCATTAGCAGATAGTTGAACAATAAAACAAGTAAAATACTACAAATTGCATAAACCTTCTTAGTCTAGCTGGTACCTTGCTTGATTGCATGGAAGCTTTCTTTAATTAATCATTTGTTTGCTTTTTATTTTTTATGTTTCAAGTATTGTCTTCCTCTTATTCCTTCCTGCATAGGTTTAGTTTGTTTTCTGTTTTCCTGTCTGGCACTGCTACAAGTTTCTTCTCCTGCTACAACTCATTCCGGTGCTTATGGCCTTGGGGGAGTAGCTAGCTGAGTAACTTCAGATTATATTTTTTTGAAGTGGACATTTCTTGTATGAAATTCTCTTCTGGTAATAAATCTTATTTTCTGCTTCCATAACAGGTGTATCATCAGTAGTGCACTAATTATGAAGTGCATTTCGTCTGACTCTGTTTTCATCTTTTTTTTTTTTTCTTAAAGTCCTGCCATCATATTGTTTGATTTCCTTATGAAGTTCTGCTCTAAACATACTGTAGATGAGAAATGTTTTTGTATGTTTCCATTTCAGTATCTTGGCCATTACACTAGTATCCGCTGCTCCGTTTTCCTGAAGGGTCAGTCTTATTTGAATCATAGAAGCCCTTGAAGAGATATTATCCCATTTATTAATATGTTTAGGAGACTCTGTCTGATACTCTCTCTGCGAGAGGAATAAAGATGCCATATTGAAGTTTCAAGTAATTTATTCAGTTCAAGTAGGTAGATAGAGTATTCTTGATCTAGCATTAAGATGCTCTTGTCTAAAAAGTGACCTATTAGACTTATGTATGCTTTTCCATATTCTCTAATCATAAGACTCATTCAGGAAATTTGAGTTCCACAAGACCAAAGTTATTCCCAGAGGCCATTATTGGCTTTAGCATTGTTGCTTCCTGCCACTCTTGTGTCATCTGTTGGAGAATTCCTCTGTGGTTATTTCCTTCCAGAATACTACTTACTCACCTGTCAGGCGTGTTATCCAGATATTCATTTCCTCAGGCTAATCACTTGGCTTTGCAGTACCATTTGTCACCGGTAACCCCCCTGCATCTCCTGTTGTGTGGTACATGTTGTTCCTTCCACTCAGAAACTGAATACTCATAAAATATACAGAGACAGAGGGATCAGATTCTCTGCTTAGGGAGCAGGCTGGTTTCCATTTCATTTCCTTTCCCACCTATCAGTTACTTCTCTGCCCCTTCCTTCCCCACTATCATAGTGTATGGACGTAACATAACACGGTTTACAGTTTGAAAACTGATATGCAGCTCTGGTCCACTATCATTTAGTTAGATATAATGTTTCATTTTTAAGTAAAATGTTGATCTAGAATATACGGGTTATTATATTAATCAGATAGTTACTTTCTGTCTAGTACTTTATTTTATTTGTTTTATGGTGTCATTCAAAATATAGCTCACAATTTGATTGTCACTTCATTTTCCTCGTTAACAAAGTAAAACCACACAACAAACCTCAGGCAATAAAAACACTGTAAAACAAAACAGCATAAGGAAGGAAATGCTGCTAAAAGTAAATACTCCCAAACTCCAAGCAGAAAAACAATTTATTAAGCATTTTCGTCCTATTCCAATAAGGACTTCAGAATAACAAACACACCCATACCACTCTCTTATAAACCATTAATGGTATCATTTGACCCCTTAATTAAAACTATAACAATCAGTGTTACATTGATGAATCTCCAAAAAATATCTAATCTAACAAATATAAGTAAAATATAAAAATGGAGAAAAATATAATCGCCACTCCACAATTAACACAACATTAGTAAAAATAAAACAACCACTAAAAGCATATTTAAAAAGGCCAGATTTTTAAGCTCCCATAACCTATAAGTCTCCACAATAAAGACTAAAATGGGACATAAAAACAGAACTTAATATATATTAAGAGCTCTGTGCTTGAGAAGGGACATCACATTTATGCTTTCATTAAGACCAGGGGAAACAGTAGCGTTCAGCCTAAGTTGCAAATAAAATTCTTTCATGGCCAATAAATTCTCTCAACATCCACTAAGTGGGTCCTTCTGCACCCTGTCAGTAATACCAAAAAGGAATTTATTACAATTGTAACAAACCTCTGTATGTTTGTAAAGGGCACTAATTGAATGACAATGTTTAATAGTATACAAGTGTTCGTATGTACATCTATGTAAAGTCCTTTCCGTCTTGCCAATATAAAAATAATGCCAGCTGTGACAGATGGCAAGATATACCAACCCTGAACTACCATATTCACCATGCTGAGGGACTATGGAATGTTCAAAATTTTATCAAAATTAGCAGTTTTTAGTGTTTTTATTTTTTATTTTTACTATGTTGTGTTAAATGTGGAGTGGTGATTATATTTTTCTCCATTTTTATATTTTATTTATATTTGTTAGATTATATATATTTTTTGGACATTCATCTGTGTAACACTGATTGTTATAGTTTTAATTAAAGGGTCATGTGATCCCATTATTGGTTTATAAGAGAGTGGTATGGGTGTGTTTGTTAGTCTGAAGTCCTTATTGGAATGGGATGAAAACACTTAAATTGTTTTTCTGCTTGGAGTTTGGGTGTATTTACTTTTGACGGCATTTCCTTTCTTAGGCTGTTTTGTTTTTCATTTTTCTCGTTAACATATCTCACAGTCTCTTAGAACCAAAGATCAGTGTAAAGCCACAGATAATGCGGGGACCAAGGCCCAAAATCAGGAACAGATTTTAAGTATTGCTCTTAGAAGCTTAGAAAACTAATAAAATAACGTTTTGAATTAGCATGCATTTTCTGTAGGATATGAAGTCTGAAACTCAAATGTTATTACTTAATTTTTTCAATTCTCAGTCATTCATGAGAAAAATTCCCAACCAAACAACACTGTGCCACAGGCAGACTAGTCCATCTAAGTATGAAAATACAAACAAAGAATGAACTCAAGTCACCA
>NC_056744.1:641058080-641080821 GCF_019279795.1 Protopterus annectens | reverse complement strand
GATCAAATGTGACTTTGTGTTCACTGAAAATCCCAGTAGTAGGAGGAGGCGCTGAACAAACTGCAGATGTTGAAGTAAAGATCCTTGCTGTCCGCCTGGATAAGGCAGTCGTCCAGATAGGGGTAAATTTGAATCTCTTTGAGTCTGCAATGGCCACTACTGGAGCCAGACACTTGGTAAAGACTCTGGGCGTAGATAAGCCAAAGGGCAGTGCAGAGAATTGAAAGTGTCTCTGAGCCTGCCTTGAATCTGAGGCATTTTCATGCTCCTGTCTGATGGGAATGTGTAAGCAGGCCTCCTTCAGGTCCAATGTTACCATCCAAGCATCCTGAGAGAGCATGGGAAGAAGTTGTTGCAGAGTAAGCATCTTGAATTTTGGAATTTCCAGAAAAGTATTTAGTACTGAGAGGTCCAGAATAGGTCTCCATGCATTTTGTTTTCTTGGGACCAGGAAAGTCTTGAATAAAAACCTTTGCCCATCTCTGGTAGTGGGACAGGTTCTATGGCTCTCATGGCCAATAAAGTGTCCACCTGATTTAAGGCCTCTGACCATTGATGTTTTGGCAGATCTGGCCAACCGTAAGACCTTGGCAGAGTATGAAAGTGGAATTTGTAGCCTTTAAAATCACATCTAAAACCCATTTGTCCTGGGTTATATGCATCCAATTTTGGTAAAAAGAGATAGTTTTCCACGAGGAGCTTCCAGGCAAGAAGGACCTGTGGCCCAACAGAGGGGAGTCATTGGGTCTGTTTCCTTTGTGATTGAGGTCTGTCTTCTCCCTTCTAGGTGAAGAAGCAGTCCACTGTCTGGACCTCATAAGAGGCTCAGGTCTGTGCCCGGCCTCTAGACCGCCTATATCTTCCCCTTTCAGGCCTGTCAGAAGTGGAAAAGACCAATTTTTGGAGGGCCAATTTCTAGAAAATCTAGGAGGCTGAACTTGTAAAAAATCTTTGACAGTCTGCATAGATGTGGCTTTTTCCTCCATCTTTTTAATAACCTCCTCAGCCTTAGATCCAAATAACACATCATGTTGAACAGGGGCATCTAACAGTTTCACCTTAACCTGCTCAGGTAAATTCTGCTCTCGAAGCCAAGCATGTCTCCTTATAACAGTACCAGAGGCTGCGGCCCTGCAAGAAGCGCTTCTCCTCCAAGCATCAAAACCACAATGTAAACTATGTTTGCTAACTTGTTCAGTTGCATGCAAAACATCCTGTAATTCCTTGTCCTCTGCACATGCAGGAAAGGTAGAAAGCCTTTGCTTTAAAACAGACAAAATAAATTGCTGATACTTGAACATATGAGCTTCAACTGCCAATATAAACCTCTAATAGAGAGAGTCGCAGAGGTATAAACCTTTTGCCCCACCTCTCAAGGCACGAGAATCCTTTTCAGAGGGAATAGGATTTTAGATGAAGGCCTTAGCAGCTTTAGAACCCTGAGAAATAGTTTCTGGATCTGCAGAAGGGTTCTTAAATAAGAATTGATGGGAATCAGGGACTCTGTAAAATCTATCAGGCTTAGAAGGAGCAGGCGGCAAGGAATCAGGATTCAGGTTAGCTTCAGAAAAGCATCATCCACAATGTCAAGCACAGGAGGAATAGCCAAAGGTCTGTGTTGAGGGAGAAGGAGAAATTCTCTGAGTCTCTTTTGGAGGCAGAATAATCCTAACCTTCCCAATGAAAATGCTCCCTCATCTCATGTAAAAGTTTCCCCAAAAGAGAAATCTTCAGGGGAGAAGCAGAGGAACAGAGTCCTCACAAAATGCATCTGAATCTCATAAGGAGGAAAAGAGTAATCCTGGTCAGAGGAAGAGACAGAAGACACAGAAGCCTGGTCAGAGGAATCATAAGGTAAATCCTGTCTAGGCCTTTTTCAGGAGGAGGTGAGAACCCCTAATCATTGTGGCAAATCCTCAGCCATCCGTAGTAATTGCTTCTGGGACTTGGGAGCTGAATCCGAAGCAGCTGGGAGTAGAAACCCTTGGTTTTATAGGAGTTTTGTCTTTGCCTTTGACTTTGTTGAAATAGTTATATGTGAAGGCCTGAAAACTCCTCAGAAGCCAGTACCTGCATAGCGGTTCCGGACCCATCTGAAGGAGCGACGTCTCAAGGTCCTGCAGCAGATAAAATATTAGGCCTAGATGGCTCCCCATGGGAGTCTGTCGGCCATCGGTTCAGAAGTGGCGGATGACAGGCTGCAAAGCGCCTCACTGACGACCATCAACCTGAAGCTGGCTCCGGCTGCGAAGAATCCTGTTTGGACCTCGGAGGCCTATCCTTGTCCTTGCTTTCTTTTGAATTCGGTTGTCGGTAAAGCATCCGATGGCATCCTGTAATTAAATCGCTCACCCAAATAGTTCAAGGCCCAATCGTACCTACACTTGATAGTACGAGAATTAAACCTAGCACAGAACCGACAACAAGAAACATCGTGGTCAGGGCCTAGGCAAGGTAGACAGTAAGAGTGGAAATCTTTATGAGGTATTTGTTTTCCACATGATATACAATTATTAACTTTTTCTGACATCGGAGGAGCAAGAAAAGTTTCCTCTCCAACGGGTACTTAGCTTGAGAAGAGAAGTTGAAAACTTCGGACCAAGTCAATCAAAGCACGTTGTTCTGAGACTAATATGCCAACCAACGACTTGCGAGCTGCTTTCCACCGCACGGCAAGAAAGACTGGAGAAGATGGCGTCGGCTGTCAGCTATGTACCTCTGCGTTCTGACGTCAGGGTACTTGCTGGTACAGCCGACGCCGGACCCAGACTTTGGGATTCTGGCCGACCTCAGGCTGCCTGCCGGCAGAAACACCCTACAGTTATGACTGCAACAGTGAAACACGAAGAACATCTGAGTAAATGTCAGGAAAATCCTACTCGGACAGCTTAACTTTATTTGTGGTTAATCAAGAGTCTCTTTGATTGATGGCAGGCGTATACCCAAGAAGACTGAATGTTGTAATTAAAGCAAAAGGTGCTTCAACAAAGTATTAGTTTAAGGGTGTGCACACTTATGCAACCAGCTTATTGTATGTTTTTTTATATTT
Source organism: Protopterus annectens (assembly GCF_019279795.1). Classification (NCBI taxonomy): domain Eukaryota; kingdom Metazoa; phylum Chordata; order Ceratodontiformes; family Protopteridae; genus Protopterus; species Protopterus annectens. Next base: position 641,077,772 of record NC_056744.1, on the reverse strand, counting down.
TTCCCCTAACAGATTTGTTTGTTTTTCAATTGAATTGTACAGGTTATAGGTCGCACTGAAGGTGGAAAAAGTTTTGAAATGATTTATTGTGGTCTCATTTTTTATATCACAAAAACCTGGCATTTTAACAGGGGTGTGTAACCTTTTTATATCCACTGTATTTCAAAGTACTCACTCTTCTCCAAGGCGTAAACTTGAAAGTAGTGGGATTATGGTGTGTGTGTGTGGGGGTGGGGGCCTTGCACCCCTCAAAAAGACTTTTTAATATTAATTAATTAATTAATTACTTAATTAATTAATTCATTAAACATTTGTTAACTGGGAAAGTCCAACTAGGACAGAGCCTATTTTCAGCGGAGGCCCGGGGAGAAACGCCCCAGGCACATGTTTTTTTTTTAATGTGGGAGGAAGCCAAAGTACCCGGAGGAAACTCACTCGAACGCAGGGAGGACATGAAGACTCTGTACAGAAGCTACCCCAGCTGAAAATCGAACCGGAGAACCTCTTGCTATGTGGTGACAATGTTAATCGCTGCACCACAGTGCCGCTCATTAACAACAAGTTTTGCAGTTCACTGTTGCATTAAAAAGATCATACTTAAAATTTCATAACTTTAGGACTTGCAGTACAGAGTCTCAAACTTCTAACACATTGCCAAATACGATGCCTGGCTTCTTGCAAAAAAAAAAAAATCTGTACCCACTTAACTCTATGGTAAAAATACTCATACTCCACAACTGTCATGCTGTCTAACAGTTATCTCTTCTTATGAACTGTTATGGTGCAGCCTATGGATAGCACAACTCTGTATGATTTTTCTCAGAAGTCAACATCCCTGCCAATACACCTTTCTCTCTCCCTCAATTTATATATATATATATATATATATATATATATATATATATATATATATATATATATGGTTACATGTTAAATTGTCAGTTTACCGAGCATTACAAAAGTCTTCCTGTGTTAACTGACTCAACTCAGGGATCATACACAAGACACTTACTAGGAATACCTTAAGTGGCATCTGCATCAAATAAATAATACAATTATTCATTTTCTTCTCAATATCTGAAATCTACAAAACCCAATGCCTAAAAGCTCTTGCTTTGAGCATGCAATTTACAAAGGAAAAGTAATCTAACTGGTTCCCCAACAGGGTACTTATTTGCCAGCTCTAGAAATCAGGTTGAAAGACTGATGATGTTTTAATACAGGCACTGGCCTTCATTAAACTCTAACAAAGAAGAACTGAAGATGATGCGAGTAGAAGTCCCTACTATACCATTGACACTCAGACATCCAGGTAGGAATGCATTTGCTAAGCTCTGGAAGTCAGGCTGGGCACATGACATTCTGCAGCACAGGTTTTAAGAAAAAAAGCAGTCTGCATTATGTGAGTATACCAAAATCTATTCAACGACAATGAATGATGCAAGCCTATTTAGGAGATGGCAAATTTTCTGGAAGGACAAGGATAATATCATTGCAGTCATGTACCCAGGCCATTAACATAACCACTTCTTGCGTGATGCTTTAATATCAAAAAACCCAAACACAATCTACAAAGAGGAGGGGAGAGGATGCTGAACAATATGTTACACTAGATGTTACTGAAGAGGATGCAGAATGGGAATAGTAAAATGTTCCACCATCTGAATCTGGCAACCAAGGGGATGCTCTGCAAGGGAGCCACTGGCAAGCAGTAGCCCTAACATCATCCTTTGTTAGGAAATAATATAACAAGAAGTGCAGTGCAGACTCTCAGTAGTTTTTTGTGTGTGTGTGTGTGTGTGTGTGTGTGTGTGCATGCGCATCTGTCTGTCTTAACCTAATTACAGAAAGGAGTATTCAGCTTTGTAATGCTTATCAAACTGCAGCCAGGACATTTTGCACTGCATTTTATCAGATGGAGGACAAATTTTAACAACATAATGCTAAATAAGTGTTATTTCGGAAAACCCAAAGTGCACTTCTCCATATGGGGGTTATTCCATTTTATACAAAGAGATAAACAACGTACAGTACTTTAAAATAATTAAAAAAAAAAAAAAACATTATTTGACATTGTATTGTCTTGCTTTGCATTTTATTTCTTCCTTTCCTATCTTCCCTAGAAGGGTACAACGGAGTTTCACTGGAAACATCCCTAAAACAAACACAGCAGGCTCATCAAAACACACACTTCACTCTGCTCCATCCACCCATCATGTATTTTGGACAGAATGTTTCTACCACCTCTGCCCTTGTACTTTAACAGGGTGCAAGGAGTTGCAGGGTAAGTGATCTGTTTCAATCATTTGATTGCTGTGCATTAGATTTACTTTACCATGTTACTTGCGTTTCTCTAGGGGTGCTTTACAGACGTTGCTTGCATAGACTGTTGCTGAACCTTACTCATTTTTTTTCTGTAATACATGCCATCTGGTAAGTATAGCTTAAAACCATTGTTTGTACTGTAGTTGGTGTCAACAATTTAGAAATGGTGCCCAATATTTCTGTCCTCTGAGTTCCACTGTTTCATTGGGACTAAACGTTTACTATATTAGCATAACTGTTTGCAAATGATCTGACTAAAGCTGCAAATACAATCTAAACAGCAGACATTTTTCACTGAAAAAAGTGCTTGTTGAAATGTAGGTTAAAATGCTTGAAGTGTTTCAAAGTAACTGCTTTGTAAAATGTATGTTCAATTTAAAGTGCTTGTGAGATTTAGAGCTATTTTTAGCAAATTTCTTTTGCTGTCATGTCCTTTATTTTCAGTGTTTCTATACCATATTGGTGCTAAAAAAGCTGCATAAAAACCTTATTCCCAGAGTCTCCTTTGGTCAAGATAAAAGTTCAAGCAATCCTTTGGTTACATAAATGTTTAAAGAAAAATTAAGTTTAAACTATTTGAATAATGTAGTTAAGGACTTTTGTCTGTTTCTACTTCCATGGACTTCCTGAGAACAAAATCCCAGTCAAGCTTCAATACAATGTAACTGCCACCTTTTGTTTAAATAGTAAATACTGAATACTAAAGCAGGGTAGCGTCGTCAAGGAAAGGATTTCTTAAAGACATATTGAGTTTTAACAAACTAAAATAACATCTCGATAGCTAACAACTATAAAATCAAGATGTTTAAGAAAAAGCATCAATTTATTATTTTTACATTGTATGTTGTATACCTTAATTGTCCAAAGTGTCCAAAATCTCATGAGGTAAACTTGAACACAGCAATTTCATAGTACTTCTACTATATTACTTCCTGTCAAAGTTTTTTTTCTATTTTAACCTATAAATCCATTGCATGGAGTTTTAAAAGGACTACTAATGGACACATTTTCATTTAGACCAGGAGGGTCCTGGGAATTCAAATGCAGCTGCCAGTGTAATTCCAAAACTGTTTTCCTAGGACAGCCCCTAGGTTTGATGATGCATTCACCAGCACTGCAAATTTAAATGTCTTAAACTCAGGACAGAATGTCATATGTTTATAAAGTGCGTTATTCTCATTTTCTTTGCAAATGTCTTACAAGTGCTCATAGATGTGTCAATTCAGAGATTTCTCAGTTTTTCCTATATAAAAGGCTCCATATGGATCTCAGATGGCAGTGTATACCACACTGGTAAATAGACAATTGTTGAATCCATCCAAATTAATTTATGTTGTCGGCTAATTCAGCTTTACAATTTTCCTTTCTAGAATATAACACTGGCTGCACTTCCCACATTTGAACATACCAGTCTTCGACATGTCTTCTCTTATTCTGTAACCCTCGTATATGTTCAAGTTCTTCCCTCTCTTGTATATTACCAGGAGTCCATTGACAATTTTCTTAGTGTTTTTAATCAAAGGGTGATATCCCAGGACCAAACTTCTTGTGAAATCTGTTGACCTTTCCATTGAAATCTTGGTCAGTGGTGCTCGCTGACCCAAGATGGGCTGAAATTTCTGATGTCTCAACCTTCCTACCACTGTGTTGGTTTTCTGCACAAAGTTGAAGTCAAATAATGTGTTTACAATATGTTTTATTGATGATATGATTTTATTTGGAAATGAAATGAAAACGAATTTAATGACATTATTGAATTTCAATCACAGTACTGACTTTTTTTTAAGTTTACAGTAGGTACTACTAAAGTTTTTTTTAAAACTTGACTAGGAACACGTTTAATATAACATTTGAATATTATCCATACAGAAAGCCCACATTTGTAAATAGTTACTTGAATTATATGAGACTAGATTTAAAACATCAGTTTATTAGATTGTCTAGATTATTTAACAGAAAACAAAACTGACTATGAATGTGGACTTCTAAAAGCGATGTTAATACACAGCGGATTCACTGAACATTTACTGAGCAATTTTGTGAAAATAGTGAAAGAAAACTGTCAGAGACATTTGCACCTATTCTTCTTGCAGGTAAGAAAATCACAAGTTTACTGACATTTTTACAAAACAAAAAAATAAGTTGACAGCATAGAGAAAAGGAAAAAATGGTTAACAACTAGATTACACAGGGAAATGAAGAACTTTGCAATGTGATAGGACAAGCCTTAAGATTTGTTTGCAAAAGAAATAAGAACTTTAAATATTTATTAGAAGTTAGTTTTTTTATATATGAAATTTGTTGCAGTAAGAAAATGGTGCAAATTCATTTATGAAGGTACTTGTGTTGACAGAGTATTTGCAGCAAAAGCGCATCGCGTATGTAATTCTAAGGGGTTGGTTTATATTGTTAATTGTTTATGTTCTGAGTGCTTCTAGGTAAGTAAAACTACTAGAAGGCTCAAAAGACACACATATGAACATTTATATTTTAAAAAGAAATAAAAGATGAAACCAATGCCCTGTATAAGTCACTCTAGTATGTGTGTATTTTAAGAAATGTTTCATTTTTGGAATTGATTACATGGAAAAAAATTTATTAAGAGTTGATAAATGCTCATTCAACCTAGAACACTAAGTTAAAAGTGTGTGATTGAGGTGAGGTTTTCCCTTGCTGCACAATGACTTCTTTTATTCATTAATTTTGACTTAAAAGGTTGTACTGTCATTTATAATTTCACACTGATGTTAACTGCATATTGATGACTATTCTTGTTAATATATATTTATATGCTTTTTGTAATTTTTATGCTTGTTTTGAAGCTAGATGACGTGTTTCGTCACATGGTCTAGAATATTATATAAATTTTAGATTTTTGGGAAATGCATTAGTTTTCTTGAAGTCTATTCTATTAGTGGGCAAAAGCACTTAAGTAGTCTTTTTGGTTGAATTTTCTCACCAGCTGGTTCCTGGTTTAAGAGGCTCATTTTTAGTATTTTATAGCTGCTGTTTTTTCTAAAACATCTCCTTAATTTATAGTGAGAGCTTCTCTTCAGATTTCTTCATTAAAAAGATTCTGACTAACTGAACCATGTTGCTAATAAAATAAATAAACAGGAAATTCTTCAAACTGCAAGCCTCATATTAATGCCCCCTGTTTTGAAAGTCAAAAGATGTTGCTAATAAAATAAATAAACAGGAAATTCTTCAAACTGCAAGCCTCATATTAATGCCCCCTGTTTTGAAAGGTTTTTTTTCCCCTCAGAAGTACAAGTTAAATAGGCAGTACCTATTAGATGCTCTTTATTATTTTCCACCTATATTTTTGTTTAGGAAATGAAAACAGTATAGCATTTGCTATTTTTTTTCTAAGACAGACTAATACTTGGTTAACCTGACAAAGTAGATTTTTGAAACCCGCCCAACTTGCTAACTTTTATAAGTAACAAAGTATGAGGAAAAAACTACTAAAATAATGTAAGGATCCCAGATGTAGATTTTAGCCAAACAATTTTTAGGAATCACCGCAGCTATTAAAATGAAGTCCTAACAAACTGCAAAGGTTTACCAAGGATGGGAACTCAGTGTGAATAAAATGTATGGGGCAACAGAATTTTACCAGTAACACTTATGGCAGGTACTTTTACTATACCTTAAACTGGAAGCATTACAGTATCATCTCCCAAAAATATCATTTCGAGGTCTACTCCACTAGCACACAAAGTACAGTTTTGTACCTACCATAAATGTAGATGTTCGAGGATTCCCTTGCTGCAGTCCTGACAATTGGGTATAGTCCGCGTCCCAGTCGGCCCGAATACCAGAGAGAGAGCTGCGTCGGTCATGGCGCCTTAGACTGACGCCAGTACGCCAGGGTACTAATGCGCATGACCGACGCCATTTCTCAGTCTTTTCTTGCCCCAGATGTCAGAAGACCCAAAAGACAAGTCCCAAAACAACCTGCACCAAAAACATGTACAATATATACAGTAATATATACAAAAAATATAAGCATGTAAACTCACCTACACAACCACCCTGAAACACAGAGGGAAGGAGGGAGATTGACTGCAGCAAGGGAATCCTCGAACATCTACATTTATGGTAGGTACAAAACTGTACTATGTTCTTCGCCTTCCCTTGCTGCAGTCCTGACAATTGGGTAGAATCCCAAAGCAGAGGTAAGGGAGGCTGGCAAATTATAAAGTAGCAGGAGCTGACAACATGCCTTGTAAAACAGCTGTGGCAAAACCAGCTCTAGTCTTAGAGTATATAGGCAGGTGATAATGCCTAGAGAAAGTATGCACTGAACTCCAAGTAGCTGCCTCCAGAATATCCTTAGTTGCCACCCCTTAGAAATGCTGTTGAAGTGGCAGTAGCCCTAGTGGAATGAGGCCTAATCCCAGCTGGAACCTCTTGCCATGATGGGAATAACAAAATGCAATGCAAAAGCCAATCCACCTAGAAATAGTTTGTTTTGACACAGGCTTGCCCTGTGAACTTAAAGCAAAAGAAACAAGTAACTGCTGAGACTGCCTAAAATCTTTAGTCCTGCTCAAATAATAACGCAATTGCCTGTGTACATCTAAAGTGTGCAATATCTTTTCCCTTTATTTTGAGGATCTGCAAAAACGAGGCAAATGAATAGTTTGGTTTAAAGCCACACTAGAAACTACCTTAGGCATAAAGGAAGGATTAGTACGTAATGATACCCTGTCCTTATGGAAAATCAAAAGGGCTCTATTGCCATAAGGGCCTGCAACTCAGACACCCTTCTTGCAGAAGTAATAGCCAACAGAAAAGCAGTCTTCCATGACAAATATTTCAATTCAGCAGTAGCTGCAGGCTCAAAAGGTTGTAGAGTAAGTTTTTCCAACACAAAATTGAGATCCCAAGCAGGAGTAGGAGCTCTACGTGGGGTCTTATATTCTTTGCCGCTCTAAGAAACTGCTTGAACAAAGGATGCTAAAACAAAGGTGGGTCACAATCATAGTGAGCTGAAATTGCTGCAGCATGAATCTTTATGGAAGAGAAAGACAAACCTTTGTCCAATAATTCAGTAAGATATTGAAGAGCCACACTCAAATTAGGCTCTGAAATCTCCAAATTCTTTGCTGTACTCCAAAATAAAAATCTCTTCCATTTTTCATGCACACTCTCCTAGTACTAGGCCTTCTAGCTTCCATAATCACATTTAAAACTTGTTGAGGAAGCTGAGACCTACCATGCTTCAACACAGAATATGCCAAGCTGTGAGATGAAGAGATGGAAGCTTGACATTGAGCAGATGACCGGCCTTCTGAGATAACAGATGAGGAATCAGAGGTAAAGGCCATGGAGGCTTCTTTACAAGACTCCTTAGAAGTGGGTACCAGTGTTGCCGAGGCCAATCTGGAGCTATCAAAATCATCCTTGGCCTGTCCTGTCTGACCTTTAGTAATACCTTTAGAAGAAGAGGTAGAGGTGGAAAGGCATAGACATGAAGGTTTTTCCAACTGAAAGACAGAGCATCCACTTTCCAAGCTGTGTGATGAAACCCCTTTGTGCAATACTTTGGCAGCTGGTGGTTTAGTGGAGAAGCGAACAGATCTATGTCTGGAGTTCCCCATGACACTGTCAATTTCTGAAATACATGAAGATCCAGTTTCCATCCGTGGGGATCCATGATTTGTCTGCTTAATACATCTGCTAGAGTTCTGTGCTCCTGGCAGAAACCTTGCCTGAAGAGTGAGTTGCAGGCTTAACGCAGTCTCCCATAAAATCATTGCTTGCCTGCATAGAGGATAAGAATGTGTTCCCCTTGCTTGTTGATGTACCACATGACAGTTGTGTTGTCTGTCAGAATCAACACCTGCCCTGGAAGAAGTAACTCCTTGAACGCCATCAATGCAAACTGGACTGCTAACATCTCCTTCATGTTGATATGTAGATGCTGTAGTCTGGCAGGCCACTTGTCTTGTATCCACTTTCCATTTAGATGAGCTCCCCAAGCAGTGTCCGAGGCATCTGTCGTTAAAATCTGACTCGCTTCTGGCCGGGTCAAAGAGGGTCCCTTGTTTAGGTGACATTCCTGAGCCCACCACAAGAATTCTTTTTGAAGGCAAGGTATTATTTGAATGACAGTGTCCAAATCTTGGCAGTGCTGTGTCCATACATTTTTGAGATACCATTGCAGCTTCCTCATATGCAGTTTGGCATTGGGAAGCACCAGAATACAAGATGCCATGAACCCTAATGCTTGAAGGACTGTCCTTGCAGTCAGCACGGACTGATGAGATAGTTGATGGAAGTAAAGTGACAGACTCTTTTGTTTGTCCGGGTTAAAAGGCCATCTGGGCTGCTGTATTCAGTCTCACACCCAGAAAGCACATGTCTTGAGAGGGTACTAGACTGGACTTTATTTCGCTCACAGAATACCCTAGGCATCTTAGCACTGCTATGACATATTCCAGATGCTGTAGAAGGTGTTCCTTTTCTTGAGCCAGAATCAGGCAGTCGCCCAAGTAAGGATAAATTTGAATGCCTTGAAGCCTGAAGTAAGCTATCACTGGAGCCAGAACCTTGTGAATACTCTGGGCTAGTAGATAAGCCAAAGGGCAATGCAGAGAACTGATAATGAAAATCTCCAGTTCGAAACGCAGATACTTTCTGCAACTTAGCCTTATGGGCACATGAAGGTAAGCTTCCTTGAGATCCAAAGTTACCATCCAGTGATCCTTGCCCAGCAGAGGTAACAGTTGCTGTAACGCCAACATCTTGAACTTGGGAATGTCCAGATAAGTGTTGAGGATAGATAAATCCAAAATTGGTCTCCACGTGTTCCCCTTCTTTGGTACTAGGAACAGGCGAGAATAAAATCCAAGCCCTTTCTGACACAGGGACTGGCTGAATAGCCCCTATCTGGAGTAACTGAGAAACTTGCTTGTGAGCCTCTTTTCTTTGTGGAGGAGGAACATCTGGCATGCCTTTGAAAGGGGCATTGTGTGGAAATAAAATCTGTACCCGTGATGAATGATATCCAGCACCCATCTGTCTTGAGTGATTAAATCCCAATTTTCTTTGAAAAGAGACAATCTTCCTCCCAAAGGAGCTGCCAGACGAGAGTCCACTGGCAGCTGAAAAGGCAGGTCATTGGTTCTGCTTACGAAAGGACTGACCCCTGCCCTCACCAGAAGTCTGAGCAGGTGAACTGTCTGATCTAGGCCTAAACGAACCTTGAGCCCTGCCCCTACCACGCCTAGACCTACCCCTAGACTGGGAACCATAAGCAGGATATGTCCACCCCTTAGCAGGCCAATTTCTACTAAACTTGGAGGCTGCACCTGCAAAAATCTTTAACAGTCTGCATAGACTTAGCTTTGTCCTCCATTTTCTTTAAAACTGCTTCCACAGGCGGTCCAAACAACACATCAGACTGCAAAGGAGCATCCAAAATCCTGGTCTTAACATGCTCAGCTAAATTCTGATCCTTCAACCATGCATGTCAGTGAAGAACAGAACTAGTACCAAGCAACCACGAGGAGGCCTGAACAGCATCAAAACCACACTGCAAAGAATGCTTACCCACTTGTTCAGACACATGAACCAAATCCAGCAATTCTTTACACTCAATACCTTCCGCCAAAGCATCCACCTTAGATTTCAATTGTGAAAGGAGATAATTCTGATATTTCAGCATATGAAATTGACAATTCAACGCCCTCATGGCTAGAGTGGAAGAAGTATATACTTTCTTACCCCACCTATCCAAAGCCCTTGCCTCTTTATCAGAGGGTACAGGATTTTTAACCACAGAAGCTTTAACACCTTTAGGCCCCTGAGAAACAGTTTCTGGGTCCGCCCTGGGACTCTTAAACAAATACTTATGAGCTTCGGCACCCTATAATACCTATCAGGCTTAACAGGAGCAGGAGGCAAGGAATCAGGGTTCAGAGAAGCCTCTGCAAAACATCCTCCACCACATTCAACACAGGAGGAATAGCTAAGGCCTATGCTGGGGCAAAACAAGAATTCCCCAAGCCTTTTCTGGAGTCAGAGTAATCTTGGCCTTCCCATTTAAAGTGCTCCCTCATGGAGTGAAGAGTCTCTGAAATGAAAAATCCTCAGGAGGAGAAGCTGAAGGAGTGGAATCATCCACATCAGAATCAGAATAAGTAGGAAATCCTGGCAAGTCTTCCACAGAAGACTCTGAAGCCTGTGAACACTGTTCAAAACTATCAAACTCCTGTTCCACCCTAGGCCTCTTATCAGGTGGGGCATAGAACCTCTAATCAGAGTAATCAAATCTTCTGCCATTTTAAGCATATGTTTCTTAGGCACAGAGCCCGAAATGCTAGGAGAAGCCCCTACAGAAGCTGAACTTGGCCTTCCTCTAAAAGAAGCTTTGGCAACAGAAGGAGAGGCCCTAACTACCTTGGGAAGAGAGGGAAGAACAGTTACCTGAGAAGCCCCTCAGCCTGGCCTACCTCCTGAGAGGGCACATCCTGAAACAGTAGCATCTGCCTGAGACTCCATAGAGACTCCTGGCAAAACCTCTGGCTCCCCTGAGCCTTCTAAAGGACCGACGTCCGGGACTGCCGGTTCCTCACCCCTAGACTTCACTGTTTTGTCCTTGCGCTTCTTAGATGAAGCAGGCGGCGGAGCATCCGACGGCATAGTATAATTGCAACGCTTCCCAAACACTAACCTAGCACAATCAAGCCTCCTCTTAATAGTGCGCTTGTTAAATCTAGCACAAGAGCGCAACCAACAACGCCGTGCTCAGGCCCTAAACAAGGTATACACAATGTATGATAATCCCTATGCGGTATCTGCTTCCCACAAGAAATACAGTTATTCACTTTTTCTGACATCCGTTAAATACTGAGGCAAGAAAAACCAAAATGTTTTAGCCAACTCTGTATTCGGTCTGAAACTCCGTTTAAATCTCAGAACGCCAACCTGCACTCGCAAAATTGCTTCTGCATCGGACCATGCGGCAAAAAAGACTGAGGAAATGACGTCGGTCATGCGCATTAGTACCCTGACGTACTGACGTCAGTCTAAGGCGCCATGACCGACGTCAGCCTTATACTCTGGTATTCGGGTCGACTGGGACGCGGACTATACCCAATTGTCAGGACTGCAGCAAGGGAAGACGAAGAACATCAGGATGTCCACCTATGCTGCTAACAAATGTGGCACAGAACTACAACTTAACAGAATCAGGGCACATTTTAAAAGTAGTTCTAATAGAAAAGGAGGCCAAGGGCAATTAGCTTTCATGTTCCTACAGTGCCACGCTATTTTGATCATGTGGTTGACAAGTAAAAAAATACTGCTTGGGCCTGAGAGCTTCACTGTTATTCAATTAATGTAACAAGGGATGCTAGAGTATGCTAGAACAACGTAGGAATGCAATACTTATGTTACTATCTATGCATTTGCTCTATGTAAGTTGACTCCGCACAAGATTTTACCCCTTTCTAACCTATTCTTCTAAGTTCAAATTAAACAAACAATTAAAACAACTAGCATGCACCAGGTTAAGGTTTATTATGCTACTAAAATGTTATTTAAAAAGCTATGTTATATGGGTTGGAGACAGTGGCATTGACAAAAAGCAGGAGTTAGAGTTGGATGTGGCAGAGTTAAATACGTTAAGATTTGCACTGGGTGTGACAAGGGTGGACAGGATTAGGAATAAGTATATTAGAGGGTCTGTCCACTTTGGAAGGTTTGGAGATAAAGCCAGAGAGGCAAGATTAAGTTTGTTTGGACATGTGCTGAGGAGGGATGCTGAGAATATTGGGAAAAAGATGCTAAGGATGAAGCTGCCAGGTAACAGGAAAAAAAGACACCAGTGATAAATCCAATAGGCTTAAAAATACGGACACAAATCTAGCGCTTTCATTCACATTTATTCCTTTATGAACTTCTTCAGAAATAATTCACCATCCACTCACATATAACTCATACACTTTAAATTAGTCACATGTTTTATGAGGTCATAAAAAATGTGTATCTTAAAGACATATCAATTAAAATACAATAAAATATAAAATTATAAATGCATATGTATAATATTCTCAAATTTATAACTTTTCTTTAAAAAAACATGTATATATACTATTAGTTGAGACATACCAACTCTAATTTTGTCTCATTTGTAAAAAACATTTTATATTAATGGATTCATTTAATCCAGGAGCGAAATCAGCTCCTAAATGCAATAGCCAAAGAGACTCTTTACATTCTAAAAAGTTTCTGGAACAACAAATAATATTTTCAATAGAAGCTTAATGGTTCTGACAAAGAATTTTCATGTGCTTTTGTTTTGCCTATTACCAACGAAATGTGGTCCATCAAAAAGATAATAGTGGATAATTGGAAGGTTCTTTTGGGTAACCAAGAATTGATAAAAGTTATAGGCGAAAGACCTGGTGTCTTTTTTTCAAGTTTGCTGTTCGTGATTGTGTTTCAGGTAACAGGAAAAGAGGAAGGCCTAAGATAAGGTTTATGGATGTGGTGAGAGAGGACAAGCAGGTGGTTGGTGTGACAGAGCAAGATGCAGAGGACAGGAAGAAATGGAAACAGATGATCTGCTGTGGTGACCCCTAATGTGAACAGCCGAAAGAAGATGATGATGCTATTAAAAATAAATAAATATAACTTAATGAACAGACATTAAGTCTTGTGTGGTATTAATAGCCAAGAAAGAAAAAATTTCACTTATAACATTCTAGACTACTTACAACAGTTTCACTTTCTTCAGAAAGGGATAAATGCAGTTTGTTTGTAAGTCAAAAAAGGTTCTCTTATATCCAGACAACCTGCATTGACAGTCTTTTTTTTTTTTGGTCCTTGGTGAGCACTACAGAAACAGGTCTGAGTTCTGTATCCACTCTGTGGGGAATCGTAGATTTATGTTTACTCTTCTCTAGGCAAAGTTTCAATGCAAATGTATGTAGACTTGGATGGATAACTTCCTTGCAAACTTCGTTTTCCTTACCGCAAATGGATCTTCTTGCCTCTGTGGATGACAAGGAGCCTGAAATCAGCAATATCACAGTTTTACTACAGCGGTCCTCTGTCGTGTAGCCAAGACAGACTTTTTTCAGAACTCAGCTGTGGTTGTGCATTTTTGTAAAGTTAGCTGGGCAACTCGGAATAGACTGGTTGAGCTGAGGCAGAGCTAACGAACAAAATGCTGACGAATGACTGAATGAATGAATTAATAAATAAACAATTCTATACACGTTTCTCTCCAGTATATGTTGCTTGCCAAATGGAGGGAAAATTTTTGCAGGTCTTTGTTCTCTTTGAGGTAAATTTTTTTAGACTAGTGAACACAGGCATGTTTCCCACTGCCCAAGTTTATCTTCTCTGACAAAAATATGTTTTGGGATAGAAAAGGAGTTTCATTAAGTTCATTTGGAGTCCACTCCTTTCAGGGTGTCATTAGGTATACATTCATTATGTGATCTGTAAAGTAACACCATTAAAACAGCCGAACCGGCCTTTGTTTTCTGGCAGAAAATCTTTTGAACTGCATGACATTGTGCAATCATGTACCCAACACTCAAGCAGCTAACAGTGCTTTATTTTGAAATGGTTGCATACAGACACAATATATGTATGCATAGGTACAATTAGCACAATTAATGCATAGCAGTATATGATGGAAAATAAATACAAGCAATAAACAGTATTAGCAGCAGAAATAATAGCAATAATACTAATAAAAATAATCATGACTATCAATATTAGTAATATGCATACTTTTATCTAAAGAAAGTCTTGATATGCATAATTTTATCTAAAGAAAATCTTTGCTCCCTACATGTCAGCCATCCTACACAGGAGCCAATGGAAAACAGGAAAGTGAGTGAATATAAGATTTACAAAGTCTCACAGGAGGCAGCCTGTTAATCCTCATTTATAAACAAATGCATGATTATTTATAGATGCCAAGAGCAGAAAAATTTTCAGGCACAAGTTTGCCTAAATGTTACAGCCATTTGCCACAACCAACCTACTTCTACTTGTATCAGGCATTTTAAGACATTCTGTAGATCACTACACTCTACCAGCCTTATCTGCAATGCATTACAAGATACTGGAAGACTTTTCATGAAACAATATCCCTTGATTCCAACCTCAAATTAGTCCACCTTCAGCTGACAACCATAACCATTGCTTCATCACATCACTCCTTCAAAATTCTCTACCGTTAACCTATCCCCGGATGAAGCAGCGTTTGTAACATACCTCCATTTAACTGTTCGCATCTACTGCACATATTCTGGCGATCTCATCTTTTCCTCATTTACCATGTGTATTCCATACGCTTCACCATCTTGGTAACCCCCTGTAATATGTTCTCAGTCATTATGATGCAGCCTTCTTAATGTGACTTCCAGAAATGAGCACAGTACTCATGATAATACCTTACTACATTGTTGTGTTATGTGAAAATGGCACCTACATTTCTACAGTGCTTATCCCTAGTAAAACAGACAATCAACCTGATGGTCTGGAATACTATCTGAAAAGCATGACTCGGCCTTAGAGAAATTATAATTTCCAAATCTTGTCTTCTTTCTTCTAACATATAAGTTAACCCCTTGAACTTGCTCCAGCAAAGTGAAAACTTTTAAAACTTGGAATGCTGAACTCCAGCTGATACCTGTCTGCCCACCCTGCAAGCTTGGACACATGTTATTTAATCCACTTTTCTTTCCATGGGCCACAAGTTGAGTACAGTTAAGTGAATGTGCTCCCACTAACAACTTTTTTACCTTAGAGCAAGCCTCCTGCACCCACTAAACTAATAAACTCAGAAATAAGAATAAGTTAGTAAAGTTGTTGATAAGAGCCTGTTAAATAAGCTCATCAGATCATGGCTCTTAGACAAGTCATCTGACTGACCAAAGAGCATAATCTTCTAGTCATAATAAAGCTAGCCCCCTCCCCAGTTCTTAGCGATCATTCCAAACATGGGGTCATTGCTAAACTCTCTGAAACTTGTGTTATCACAGCAGTCACAAGCTTTTGACTCAACAGTTGATTCCTAACAAATGATCAACACCCTAGCCAATATATCACTTTGGATCCAACCTCAAACAGTTTAATTTTTCCACCAACTTCTTATAAGATATAATTTCAAAGGGCATAATGGCACAGACAATCTATTTGCAAGTTCTTTTCACCAACACTAGTGGTGAAACAAGTCTTAAAGTGGAATTGGACCAGGCTAGCACAATCACATCTTTTGTTTCCAACCATTTTCTAGACAACTTGCTTTCAAGAACACCATCAACATATCTCACAAAATGTTTCCCCATAACCTTCTCCATGACATAGGTAAGAATGGCCAATGTGCAAATATCCATCTCCTTTCTGAACCCTCTTTGCGTAAGATAACTACAAGCGCCACCTCCCAGTCATCTGGCACCATTTCGAATGTGAAGGTTCTACTAGTGATGTATCTAGCTGTCTTGTCAAGATCAGTAACAAATGACAGCTCAAATTTAATACAAAAAGTGAAGTTCTCAAATCAACATAGATGATATTAACCATAGCAATGTTCAATAGTTGTCACTGAGAGAATGGACAGATTAAGAATCACAAGAAAACAACAGCCAAGAGCAAATTTTCATAGTTCTGGCATCATCTAAATGAAAGAAAATGGCAAGCTTAACACGACTTAACAGCTTTTTTCAGCAACTGGATGTATTTTGCAAATGTAAGATAAAGCCCCTCTGAGAACATATCAAAGTGATGTATGTTTCAGATTTATCCACCATTCAAGCACATAAAATGATAATCGCATATTCATGTCTTTTAAGAAGAAATGGCCATTCCTACACATTGACCACATTTCTTTTATAAACAGTAAGCTAAGTGTCAAAACGTAACTTGAGCAAAACAAAACTTGCTTTGTCAGATATTTTTAACATGAACACTAGAAAACATATCCAATACAAGCTGCACAAAGGTGCAGTGAGAAAGCATCTTATTGTCGTCATATCTTCAGTATAATTGTTTTGCTATTACTTTCAGCAAAGATAAATGGGAAGCCAGCCATTCTGGATAAAAAAAAATAGTACTTTCACACAAATAGTTACATCAGGAAAATCTGTACATACCTGCCTCTCAAACACAGAGTTTGAAGCACCAGGTGTCCATAAGCTTTAGTAAACACCTGCAAGGCCCTAAGTCCTGTTCTTGGGTCTGTGAACTTAAGTCTTTCTTCTGCAGCTGTAAACAGTTTTTCAGCAATTTGTTCTGGAAAGCCAACTAAAGAATCAATATGATGGACATTGTCCGCAACAAAACCCAGTGTGATATGAAACAATGATTTGGCTGAGTAACGAAGACTTCCTTCTGTTGTATACGTAAAGATGAAATGTTCTGCTTTAGGTGAATTATTTCTACTGTCTTCTTGACCAACACAAAGCTCAACAGAAAAGCTTTTTTGAAACAATCTGTAAGGTTTTGTTTTGGGGGGATCATCCTTTATGCTGCCTGCAGGTTTTCGCAGGATATGCAGTTCTCCATTTTCACGAACATAAACTGGTCCAAAATCCAAAGAACTTTCAGCATTTGATGGAAAGTACATCCTTGCAGTACCTTCAAAAAATGCACAAAAAATACACAGAGTGATGAATAAACTCAATGAATATCCATAAACATTATAAACAACTTTGTATAACAAGGCATTACTTCTCAAGCAGTGTTCCCAGAAAATCTCATATTTGCTTCTATAGTTCTTTTAATTACTATTTGTTTATTTGCTGCAAGGTGGCTAAAGCAGTGAAGTTATGTTAGTCACCCCATCTGGAGAACATCATCATTTGCAGGCACTTTGGTTTGTTGCTTCACACTCAATTACAGCAAATTATAGTTAATGGCCTCCTCCACAGCTTTATTCAAAGGCAGAAAAAATAGCTTTTCTGATGGTTTCTGAAAGGTCAACATTGTATCAAAGAAACAAATACCAAGATTAGAATACCCTACAATGTTATCAACTTTTGGTATAGAACAACAAGAGAGCATGGGCTCTACTGTATTTAACTGTACAATGATATACAGAAGACAAGCTATGGGGAAGCTCAATAAATATGAGCCTGACAGCCCATCAGCACATCTGTGCAGTTATCTAAGTAGCTTAGACTGCATGTACTTCAGTAGCAGGATTTGATATAAATTAAACAATCTACCCCATAAAAATCTCTTATACAAAACCTTTTTATACCCAATAGCAGACATTTATTCTGGGCTGAGCAATACCATAAGTTTAAAGCCTGTTTTAAAGATCAGGCAATGTATTTGACATTTTTAATCTTGTCAATGTATGTTTATGATATATTATGATTTTGAACTTTTGTGTAAGAGATCTTCAACTTTTCAATTCGATATGAACTGGCAGTTATTTTATATTGCACGTTATTACGTGTGCATTATTTAATTCATAGGTTGGCACTAGGCTATCAGCCCTAGGGCCTATACAAGCCTAGCCATAACAATTCCCTGGTTACTTCTTCCCAGAATATTTACTTCCCTGGTTCCTTGTTTAGCAGGGTGACTAACGTGATCCCCGGGGTGAATTTCCCATCTCCCATCCAATCGTCAAGGTTCCTTTTGAAGAGAGCCATAGAGGCGCTCAGCTTGACATGTATGGGCAGTCTATTCCAGAGTATGGGGAGTCTCTGGGTCAGGAACCTATCCCTCCAGCATGTTTTGTTCATTGTGATGACCAGGTTTAGATTCCCGGAACGTATGGCTCTGAGGGATTGGGATTTCTTTAAGTGTAGCATGTCCAACAGCACTGGGTTTGACATGGCCTTGTATGTTAAGCAGAGATCGCCTCTGAGTAGGTGATATGCAACAGAGTATAAGCTGGAGTTTTTTTTAGACGGTCATCATAGGGCATCTGCTTTAGGCCTGTGAGTCTTTTAGTGAGGTATTTCTGTGGCCTTTCCAGTTATTGCAGATGCCTTGTGAGGTACATACCAAACAGGGAATTGTACTCTATAATGGGTCTAATGAGAGATGAGTACAGTGGGACAATGACCTCCTTCTTTCTGGATGAAAAGCCCTTAGTGATGAGGTTTGCCACAAAGAAGGATTTCCTAACTGTTCTGGCTATGTGGTTATCGAAGGTGAGACCACTGTCCACCTGTGTCCCTAAGTCCCTTATCACACTTTCGGTGTTTAGTGTACTGTCACTTATGTGGTAATTCATGGGTACATGGTTTTTCCCAAAGGGGATAAATATACATTTCTTGGCATTGAGCTTGAGCCCATGGCTCTGGCACCAAGCATCTGTTTCTGTAAGGCCCTTTTGTAGAATATCCACATCATTTAAGGATTCAATAATGGCTTCCAGTTTGCAGTCATCTGCGAAGTTTGTTAGCCAGAGCCCCTTAGTGCTGGCCTGTACTTCAGAGAAGTAGATGCCACACAAGAAGGGTCCCACGACTGAACCCTGAGGTACTCCGCTTGTCACTTGTCTGGAGCTGGATTTTGAGTCAGCTACTTTTACAGTGTGGGTTCCGTCAGTAAGCCAGTTGGCAACCCATCGAGTGATTTAGGGATTAATGCCCAGCTTACTAAGTTTATCTATGATTCCAGAGTATGGGATGGTATCAAAGGCCTTGGCGAGGTCCAGATAGGCTCTATGGACTGCCTTACCCTCATCCACAGCTCTTGAGACTGATTCAAAGAAGTCAATCAGGTTGAGGAGACAAGATCAGCCCTTTACGAAACCAAACTGGGTGGGGTCCAGGGTTTGAAGGTTGCCAGTGTCTTTGTTTATGAGTTCCATGAAAATGCGTTCCATAGCTTTGCAGATCAGACTCTTCAGACTGATGGGACGATAGTTCCTGGGATCCAAGGTGGATCCCCCCCTTGTAGAGTGGGATAACTGTAGCTGTTCGCCACTCATTGGGCACAAACCCTGAGGTGAGGCTATGATTAAACATGACACTTAGGTGAAGTGCCAGTTCATTTTGTAGTTCATGTAGTACACAGCCCGGGATGTCGTCTGGTCCCATGGATGCTGTATTCTTAGCTTTGGAGAGTGCGTTTTTTACCTGTGTGGCCATGATTACCAGAATTTAGCAATCTTTTGAATTGAGATGGGCCCTTTAGGGGGTGAGAGGGGGGTGAAGTTGGCACTGAATCGATCTGCCATGATATTGGCAATATCCTTGGGATCAGTACATTTAATGCCATTCTGTTGCACCTCACAGCAGATCTGAGCATTGCCATTTAGATTCTTGACATAACTGTAGAATGCCTTGTGGTTCTCCTTGGAATCTTTGGCAATTTTATTTTCGTAACTAGCTTTGGAGGATTTTATGAGGGATCTCAGCTTCTTAC
>NC_056744.1:641048426-641057580 GCF_019279795.1 Protopterus annectens | reverse complement strand
ATAAAGGGGCATACTGATTGTCCAAAAGCACTTATCTTTTTGTTTTACATGCTATTAAATTTGTTTCTAGCTGAAGCCATGGTGGTGTTTTTGCGTGTGTGTGTGTGTGTGTGTGTGTGTGTGTGAGATAATTTCTTTTGGAAAAAGGGTTGGTAATCCATTTTGTGAGACACATTTGCTATCCTCTTTGTCTGGTTCTAACATCTTTTCCTTGACCAAAGCTTCTTTTGCGAACTTTAAGTCCTTGATTTTCTAGCTGGAAAGGTTGATGTAACACATTAGTGTAGTACTCATGTTAGTACTTCTCTGGTTTAAGACATACTGCAAGTCAGCTGTCACCTATTAAGCCATCCACAAAACCCCCCTGGCAGAAATATCCATCCATTGAGCACCTCCTTCATCAGTACTGAAAAATTCCCCCCTTTGTAATAACAGTTCTTCAACCTAGCATTATGGAGAGTTGGACTACCCTCACTTCCCCAGCCAACCTTGTTGACTTGGGTCTCCTGCGGCAGTGTAGCAACTGCCTCATGTACACTGACAACCCTCTACGAATAACTCACTCAAGTACAGAGTGCGAGAGATCTATACCAAGAATCTTAAATCCTTGTTTTCCCACACTGGAATCAGTAACACTGAAGAGTTGTCAACCCACCCACCACTACTCATACATATAGTACACATCAAACACAAAAATCAACATAGGCATAAATTCTCTTAACAAACTTACTGAAACACAGACCTCCAAAACACAAGACTGAGAACTAACACAGTTCCCACAGCACCCATGACACCTAGTAACACCAGTTTCTCACCTACCATGCCCTACGGAGTAATTCAAAAAACAAATGTTATTGCCATTGGAGACCCCATAGAGAGACACACAGATGACCCACTCACCAGGTTGGACAAGGAGAAAGTCACTGTCAAGCTGCCTGTCTGGTGCCAGAATTTGTCATATCACGCATGCACTCAGGTCTCTCGGCAACAAGCACCATTACGACTCTATCATAGTCCATGGTTGAAAGAACAACCCGAGATATTTCTCACTGGACTGCATGAAGAGAGACATGACTGAGCTCTTGGACTGTGTGTCCCAGGCAAGTATGTCCCTAGCTTTGAGCAGCATACTATCCTCACCTAGAATAATGCCAAAGTATAAACAAAAAATGATTGATTTCAATAACTGGCTTAGCTTTTGGTGTCATTCAGAGGAGATCCAGCTTCTGTCAGCCTGAAAGTCATAATCGCCAAACCTCGATGCTTTGTCAAAAACGGTTCGTCTGTTGGCAAAGGCTCATGCCTGCCCCATAGTGCCTTTTTTAGGCAAGGTCTCGAAAACAAACTTATCAAAATGAAATCTGCCAATCATAACAAAATAAGGGTCATGTTGCTAAATGCTAGGAGCTTAAACCAAAAACTGCACACCCTGGAAGCACTAATATCACTGAAATATGTAGATGTCTATGCAGTCACAGAAATTTGTTTCAAGGCCTCAGACAGTACCTCGACCTTGCAAGGCTACAATGCCTTCTATACCTTCAGACTGCAAAACAAACATGTGAGAACCAAAGGAAGCTATGTTTATATCTACATTACAGACAAATCACCTACCATCTAGTTAGGCGGGACAACTCCATGGAATTACTCCAAGTTCAGATTAATGTGTGCAAGACCCCCATTCAAGTCATAGCCAGTTATAGATCCCCTTCCATGGTTAATGACATGCATCAAGTCTATTTGACCAAACTGGAGTGAATCCAAATATTCCTAAACACTATGGTTATTGGTGATGTCAATTATCCCACCATCAACTGGGAAACCTATTCTAGCCCTAACTCACTAGCGCAAAAGTTCCTCGACTTTGTTAACTCAAATGTCCTGGAACAAACTGTTCATAACCAGACATGAGGAAAAAACATACTAGATCTGGTCCTCACTAACATGACTAAGATGCACTGCCACAACTGTGGGACCCTTGTTAGTTAAATCTGACCACAAATCAGTCAACTTCGAGCTGGCACTAACACCAAAACTCACGAAGGGGTAAGTCAGACTAAAAAACTTCACCAAGGCAAACTATACCTCCCTAGGGGAAAGCATAAATGCATACCAAGCCCCACTCCCAACTGGATATGATAACTACACTGAAGCTTACACTAAAGTCCTGCACAATCACTTGCATAAGTGTACAGACTCGGCTGTACCAGAAAGAATCAAAGCTAAAGCCCCAAGTAAAAACAAGCAAACATGGTTGACATCCAGCATCAATAAACTTTACAACAAATGCATAAAGTTGCTGTCCAAGAAAACAAAGGCAAAGCCCCAACTATGGAAAAGCACCCTCCTCAGCCTCAACAGGCAAATAACACATAGGTGAACTCCAAACCCTGGATCCAACCCAATTCGATTTCTTCAAGAGCAGATCCTGCCCGTTAAATCTGGTGGATTTCTTTGAAAATGTGACCAGGGCCATTAATGAGAGCACATCTGTGCACACAGCATACCTCAACTTAACAAAGGCTTTTGATACAATTCCACACTCGGACATTACCGATAAACTTAGCAAACTGAATGCAAATCCCTGTGTTGCAACATGTGTTGCCAACTGACTCACAAAGTGAACCCACTATCACAGCGGGTAACTCTCCATCAGTCAGAAGACCTGTCATCAGCGGGGAGCCATAAGGGTCAGTGTTGGGTTCCCTTCTGTTTGGTACATATTTCTCAAAAGTTCAGGCCAAAACCAAGGAGTTGTGGCTGACCAAGTATATGGATGACTGCAAACTAGGTGCAATTATTGAATCTCCATTTCATGTCAGTATTCTCCAGAAGAGTCTTATGCAGACCATCAACTGATGTCTTGGTCACTGTCTCAAACCGAATGCAAAGAAATGCATCATCCTTCCCTTCAGCAAAAACAATGTCCCTTCACACTATCAAATCAACAATAAAACCTCAAGTACCTACAAAGTGGTAAGGGATCTGAGATCAAAAGCTGACTGCGACCTTAACTTTGACCACCATATGTCTACTGTAAGAAAGGCTTTCTTTGTTGCACACTTGAATAGTAAACTTGAGAACAAAAAGAGGGTATACCATATAGACTTCTTAGAACAGACTTATGGCTGGCTTACACAGCAATCTCAGACCTAAACCTAATAAACTTGCTGCACATCCGCAAATCAAACAGGACTAGAGCTACCTGTTCCAGGGACATAAATATGTCCTGCAATTTAAACATGACATGCTGGAGGGACAAATTTGTCTCCCAGCAACTGCCGTGTCTTTGAAATAGGCTACCACTTCACGTAAAAAAGAGCACCTCTATAACACTGTTCAAAAGGAACCTGGACAAGTAGATGCGGCTCTGTAAATTCTTACCGGGGATATCACCCACAACCCTCCTGGACATGATACGTCATTACTAATGTGCAATCCTGGGTATTGACTAGTGCATCTATGGTAGTACATTGGTAAGAAATGGCTAGGCTTAAAATGACCTCCAGGTCGATAGCCTAGTAAACTCTTACAATCCTATGATGATCCTATAATGTTATATTTTAAAAACATAGAATATGACAAATATTATTCTGAAAGGTGTGTGTAATTGAAAATGTTACTGTTAGGTTTAAGTGTGTACACATTTCCTAATGGTATTACAAACAATGGACACATTTATAAAGATCTTTGTCAAATCTATAATGATGCTGGGTTACACATGCTACAAGTACTTACTGAGTTCAATAAATGTGAAATGGACAATTTAAGTAAAGAAAAGAGAACTGAACACCTGTATATGATACCATTTTTCTTAATTCCCTTAAACATCTAAGGGACAATATAACTATCAAGGTTACAAGGCATGTATCGCCCCTATTAGAAAAAGGAAAGAAAAAACTTACAAGGGACACCAACCTTTGTAACGGCTTGTCTTTCAATATTAAGAAAAATGGCAGCATCAATAAGGAGAACTTGGGTCAAAATAAATCAAGAACGAACAGTGGTATGAATAACCATTAGAACTCTTATTTAGCATAGACAAATTTCTACCCTTAAACGTTAATGGTAATTCTGGAAATAATGCAGGTTTTGAAAGAGGTAAAACTGACAATTCCCAAGGACAGAATTTTGGGGAACAGAATACCTAAGTTTTTCAGGCTGACCAAAGTGGTAATTGTAACCAGACTAGCGTCACCCATTTTTTATCACCTCAAAGGGGAAGATGGAGACATACCAAGGGAAATGAAGACGCCACAGAAGGAAACATGGGAGAAATTGAACTTTCTGAATGTAAATTGTTGTCCTGTATTTAATTTGAGCAAATGCTCACTTTCTTTCATGCAATATAACATTTTAAGTAAGGGCATGATGCTTACTCTAGCCCATACAGCCAGCTCAGTTAATATATTGATTGATGTTAGACTGTTCACTAGGAAACCAAATTTAAATTACATTATAAAAGATGTTCACTTGGTCAAAGGACCAAACAGGCAATTGTTAAAAAAGAAAAGTTGATTCAATCCTGTTTTACATTCTACTTTAGACATGTTTATTAAAGCCTGTGATATGATAAAGACATTTGTCTAACATTATCCAACAATAATTAAAATAAATGGTACAATTTAATGAAGGAAGAGCAGAATGCTTTGAATGATTTAAGTACACCTAATCATTCAAGACTTATGAAACTGGATAAAGGCACAGACATAGTTATTATGGAACAGGACAAATATGTACAGAAAATGTAAGTTATGTTATGAATGTATAACAGAAAAGGAATTAGGTTTAGAAAAACTGATTACTGTCTTTTGGACTTATAAGAACAAGGTTATCTTTAGAATTATATAGGTTTATGGCAGTAGAACATCCCAGTTAAAGTAAATGTTCGGAATTCCAAAACTGCATAAAAATGAAATGATCCCACTTTTCATCCTACCATTTCTTTACATAAAACTAAACCTAAATGTATTTCTGAATATTTAAATGGAATTCTTAACCCCACTGTACAGAAAAAACATTACATTAAGTTTTTAAATAATTTATAATACAAAGTGAATTGTTTTGATAAATTTTTGATCACCTTGGATATCAAATCACTGTATACCAGTATTATTCATGATAAAAATAGAATGTGTTATAAAATATTTTAATAAATACACGGATTTTGACAAAAGAGAAATAAAATACTATTGTATTTTTATTTGAACTGTGCTTGAAAATAATTATTTTATTTTTAATGAAAAAATATATCAACAAAAACAAAGTTACGATGGTGGCCAAGATGGTTCCAGTGTATGCTAATTTAGTCCTGAGTTACTGGTAAAAAGGTAATTTTTAACAAAATGGAAAGCTTTACGTATATCTCTTTTTACCACTGATTTATTGATATATTTTTATGTGGAGGGAAATGAACACTATTTTTATTACAAATATGAAAAGAAATATAGCTTTTTTTTTTAATTTACCATAGGTAATAAAGGGAAAATTATTCAAATTTTAGATCTAGAGATTACCTTACATCTTCAAAGCTCTTGCTTTCAATCCAACATTTTGAGAAAGAAAACTTTTGCAAAAGTAAACACCAAAGTTTAAGAAAATTGAAAGTGATGGCAAATTAATAGAAAATCAAAACCAATGTTTTTAGAAAGGAATTATCCCAAGGACATAATAAACAGAATTACAGATGAAGTGCTTTATAAAGGTAAGTGAAGTTTTGTCCCATTATACATTATGAGTTTCAAGTAAAAAACAAGGAAAATGTTTAAGATTTTACTTCTAGACTTCCATTACCAATTAGTAGGGACATGAGGATTATTAAAGTTATTAAGAATAACTGGAACAAAACCCAGAGAAATTAAGAATTATATAAAATTATAGGAACCAAACCAAGATTTTCTTATAAAAAGACAAAAAACTTTTATTATTTATTATAAACTTTTATTTGCAGAAATTCTTCTAACTAAGATTCAGCTTAACAAAAGCAAAGCCATATATCTATCATGTGTCTATCTTCCCCCAGGTAATAACATCAACACATTAGAGGCTATCCTCAGCTGGCTCTCAAGCAACTACCCCCAAGAAACCATTATACTTGGAGATTTTAACATTAACTGGAACTCCTGTATATCTGAGCAGCCTTCTACTCATATCAACTTATATGGTTTTACCCAAACTATAACATCTCCTACCCATACCAATAAAACTAACAACAAAACTAGTACCCTTGACTGGATATTCACTAATACTCCCCAACTAAACTATAAAACAGGCACCCTCCCTGAGGACATAAGTGACCACCTGCTTACCTATCTAATCAGAACAAAAACTGAAGTCCCAAATTCATCCATCTGTAGAACTATTCACACTATCAAAAATTTTAACCCTGCTCACTTTCAAGCTGAACTAGGCACCTGTGACTGGTCACCCCTGAAATACCTCCCAATAGATAATGCTGTGAAATACTTTAACTCTAAATTTCTATCCATTTTAGACAACCATGACCCACTACGCAAAGTTATAATTAGAACCAAACCAGCACCATGGCTCACCAAAACCACCAAACAAAAAATCCTCCAAAGAAATAAACTATGGGCCAAATGGCGCTCAGCAAAAAGCCCCTCAGATCACCTGCAATTCAGACAGCTAAGAAATGAAACAAAAAAAGCCATATTAGCCGATAAAAGAAACTACTACTACCAGCTACAACAAACCAACCAAAACAATCCCCAAAAACTCTGGCGAGGTATCAATAACCTCCTACACCCTGGACGCTCAAGTACTCCCTCTCCCTATGGCTCTGATCACAACAATCCCAACCAAATAGCTGACTCATTTAATACTTTTTTCACTGAAACTATACAATCCCTAGCCAACCAGCTATCCCCTAGCACCCCATGCTCTCCCGCAACCTCTACCAATAATCCTCCTCAATTTCATTTTCTGCCAGTGCCCACTTCACTAATTTGTAACCTCATACAGAAACTTAAACCCACTACACTCTCTGCTGATCTATTACCTGCAAAAAGCTGTAAAGTCATAGCCTACCCCATATCGATCCTCATTAACAGAACTATTTTCGAAGGAACTATTTCTTTAATCTGGAAAGTCTCCCACATTATTCCCCTGCATAAAAGTGGTAACTCCAAGGAGTTGTCCAACTACAGGCCCATAGCTATTCTATCTCCTTTAGCAAAAATAATGGAAAAATGTATTCACCTACAACTGTTAACCTACCTACTTGATCACAATTTATTAGCACCCTGTCAACATGGCTTTAGACCATTTCATAGCACCACCTCTGCTCTCTTATCCTTCACTAACCATATTAACAGTAAACGTAATAATGATACTCTATCCTCAGCCCTATTTATTGACCTGTCTAAAGCATTTGACATGGCTAACCACCAACTGCTTATAGACACGCTCAAAAACCTGTCACTGGACACCCATACTATACAGTGGTTCCAATCGTACCTACAAAATAGACAACAGGCTGTACTATGGGAAAGTACTTTATCTTCCCACCTCCCAGTTGCCCTAGGGGTCCCGCAAGGATCTATATTGGGTCCATTACTCTTCTCCATCTTTACAAATGACCTCCATTCTGTAATCCCACAAGCCGATTGTATCCAATACGCTGATGACTCCACACTCATATGCTCTGCTACCTCTCAATCAGAATTTCAGTCACTAACCCAAAAGACCTTTAGTACAGTTGAAAACTGGCTCCTACAAAGATGTCTTATCCTTAACCCCCAAAAAACGAAAATGCTACTATTTACCCCCATCCACAGAACCTCCCCACTTAACTTTACTATTACTTCAAATAACTGAACTATAATATCTCCTGAGCCAACCACCAAACTACTCGGAGTAGTAATAGATAATAACTTGTCTTTTGAACCTCACATTAATAACACCATTAAAACAGTAAACAAGAAACTAGGTTCCCTCTATAGAATCAAACCCTTTCTAACACCTCCGGCCAGGGTTACCATTGCTCGCATCCACCTTATCTTTACCCTGCTCTATGCCTCCCCTATCTATACCAAAATATGTAGAAGTAATCTGAGTAAACTTTCATCCTCCTACAACAATATTGCCAGATTTGCAGCTGGGTCCTCCTATAGAATTCATCATGGTATCAACCTGAATCAGCTAGGATGGTTAGAGTTGCCAAATCTAATACTTTTTAATCAACTAATAGTAGCCCATAAGATCCTGTACTTACCTCAAAATACTCCCGTACTTACTTCCCTAGTCATCCCCTATAACAATCTCAAGACCTTACGCTCATCTAATAAACTACTTGTACAAATATCAAAATCCAACAATTCAGCTGGTGACACCTTTTTCTCCAATACAGTACGTAAAGCCTGGAATCCTCCCAAGCCAGGTAACCTCAATATCCTCTGCCAGCTTATTCAAAAGCAAGCTCAAACTCTACCTCAAATCACACTGGCTATGCCACTGTGTCAACCCAGACTAAGCACCAGACCATTAACTAGACTCCCACGATTCCTAGTCTCTCAAGATCATGGTCTTGTGTTTACTCACTAAATTCTAGTAAGCTTAACCTTTCTTAAGATTTTTTTCACATGTAAATATGTATATATTGTGGTATGGTCAACCACCTTCATATATGATCACAACTTCGGTGATAAAGAACACTATAAATGCATCCTTTTATGTTTATCTTCTATACTCTATCCATTTATCTCTAGTGTTTTTCTTAGGTTTATATGTGACCTTAGTACCTATTTAATATAAACTAATAGTTGTATCTAGTTTAGTCTTATATTAAGTTTTCTTTCCCTAACAGAATACATAATATAAAATCCTAGGCTTGTAATATGTTATAAAGATTTGTAATATACAATTTCTAATGCAATTTGTCTTAGTCGTCTTCATCTAATTCTTAGAAAAATATTTCTTTCCCTACTGAAATATAAAATATATATTCTTAGGCTTGTAATATTTAAAAAAAAAACTTCTTATGTACCAAATTCTACTGTTAATGTATTTGTTGTGACCTTTATGTTGTTGTATCTTGTGGAGCTTTTCTCCCCGGGCCTCCACTGAAAATGGATATATATCCAGCTGGACTAGCCCGGTCAACAAATGTAAAATAAAATAAAATATTAGCATCTTT
>NC_056744.1:641013426-641045926 GCF_019279795.1 Protopterus annectens | reverse complement strand
AGTATTGTTTAAATAATGGGGTTTGACCCATGTTTTTGTATCTGAAGAAGTTCTAACATTAAATATAAGAATGAAAGCACTCAACATTGAGATGTCCTGCCTTTTTTTTATTATTTATTTATTTATTCCAGTCACGAGGTTTTTATTTTTTGTTGTTGTTTCTTCATTTTGGCTTGTTTTTTATATACATACATTTTACATACATATATATATATATATATATATATATATATATATAGGTTTACTTTAAATAATCAAATGTTCAGAAGATTGACGTTCTGATAATCGAGACCAGAACATCAAAGGTTTAAAGTGGAAGTGCCAGGTAAGTGAGATTCTGGAATGTTGAGTGCGTATGCAGGGCAGCAAGGTGCCCTGCATGTTGTGTGTGTGTGTGTGCCATCTGAGTGTTGGTATTGCAAGTAGGGTACGGAAATCTCCTGTTTAGCACTACCGCACATAGCGGTAAACGGGAGATTTCCCTTACTCCACTGTAGTACGATCTCGGAGTTGGAATATTAAAGTGGGGGGGGTGTGGGGGCACAGCCCCCCACAAAGGGGGTGCAGGGGGGGCGATGATCAGAACGTCTATGTTCTGAACATTCGATGATTCAAAGTGAATCCATATATATACACACACACACACACATACACATAAACATACATGTATAAAAATACATATTATATACATATACGCATACATACATACCGGTGGGTATACACCCCTGTTAAAATGCCAGGTTTTTGTGATTTAAAAAAAAAATGAGACCACAATAAATAATTTCTAAATTTTCCCTCCTTTAATGTGACCTACAAACTGTACAATTCAATTGAAAAACAAATCTGTTAGGGGAAAAATATAAAAAATAAAAAACATGCAATAAGCTGGTTGCATAAGTGTGCACACCCTTAAACTAATACTTTGTTGAAGCACCTTTTGATTTAATTACAGCATTCAGTCTTCATGGATAGGAGTCTATCAGCATGGCACATATTGACTTGGCAATATTTGCCCACTTTTCCTTGCAAAAGCGCGCCAAATTTGTCAAATTGCGAGGGCATCTGTTGTGCACAGTCCTCTTCAGGTCACCCCACAGATTTTCTATTGGATTTTGGTCAGGGCTCTGGCTGGGCCATACCAAATCATTTTCTTCTTTTGTTGATTTGGATGCATACTTGGGGTTATTCTCATGTTGAAAGGTGAAATTCCTCTTCATCTTCAGCTTTCTAGCAGACACCCGAAGGTTTTGGGTCAAAAGTGACTGGTATTTGGAACTGTTCACAATTCCCTCCACCTTGACTAAAGCCCCAGTTCCAGCTGAAGAAAAGCAACCCCAAAGCTTGATATTGCCACCACCATGCTTCACAGTGGGGATGGTGTTCTTGTGAGGATGGTGTTCTTTTGGTGATGCAAAGTGTTGTCTTTGTGCCAAATGTACCTTTTGGAATTGTGGCCAAAAAGTTCAGCTTTGGACTCATCAGACCACAATACATTTTCCCACAGGCTTTTGGGAGACTTGATGTATTGTTTTGCAAATTTTAGCCGGGCCTGAATGTTTTTCTGTGTAAGAAAAGGCTTTCGTTTTGCAACCCTACCCCATAGCTTTTCTCCACTTTTTGATGACTGTCTTCACTGTGTTCCATGGTATATCCAATGCTGTGGAAATTTTTTTGTACCCTTCACCTGACTGATACCTTTCAACAATGAGATCCCTTTGATGCTTTGTAAGCTCTCTGCGAACCACGGCTTTTACTGTAGCAGGCAACTGAGTAAATGTCGGGAAAATCCTACTAGGACAGCTGAACCTTATTTGGGGTTAATCAGAGTCTCTTTAATTGATGGCAGGTGTGCACCCAAGAAGACTGAATGATGTAATTAAATCAAAAGGTGCTTTAACAAAGTATTAGTTTAAGGGTGTGCACACGTATGCAACCAGCATATTGTACTTCTTGTAT
Source organism: Protopterus annectens (assembly GCF_019279795.1). Taxonomy (NCBI): domain Eukaryota; kingdom Metazoa; phylum Chordata; order Ceratodontiformes; family Protopteridae; genus Protopterus; species Protopterus annectens. The sequence continues at coordinate 641,043,970 of NC_056744.1, read as the reverse complement.
TTTTTTGATATTTTGTCCCTTAACAGATTTATTTTTCAATTGAACTGTACAGGTTATAGATCACATTAAAGATAGGAAAAGTTTTGAAATTATTTATTGTGATCTCATTTTTTAATATCACAAAAACCACATACATACATACACACACACACACGCGTGTGTGGGTGTTTATGTCATTAGACCAATTGGGGAATATATTTATAAAGTCAAACGACTGACATGCCAAATGACGACATGCTGAATAGAAAATGCCACAACTCCAAAAGCCAAAAAACTCAGTAAGCCCCTGTGCACCCCTCACCCCCACCTGCTAATATACGAACTTCAATATCACACTACAATGGGGAAAAGGGAAAATTCCCTGATCCATCTATACAGTAATCTCATTGACTTTTATGATTTATGTGGTTTCTGTTTAGCATACTGGAAATTTAACATATGTCTACCCCCCCCCCCCCCAAAAAAAAGGATGGCAGAAGGCTTAAGATACTGACAGTCATCTAGCCTACCCTGGGGGAAGTTTGGAATAAATTTCTATTTAAAATCAAACAAGCATCAAGTGTCACAATGTTCAAAGTACTGGCAGATGACAGGACAGGTGAAAAACCCTATGGTCTAGGGTTTAAAAGTAGAAGGCTCCTAGCATGTCTCATGAGGCATTCAGCCTGCATATTCCAATACAATGAAGCACTGAAACTAAGTACATACTTTGCACATTGCTTCCTCATTATAAATAAGTCAGCTTGTTCATGTATAAAGTAGTGTAGTATAAATTATTTTAAGAACTAATTAAGGGAGGTTCAGGCATAGGCTTACATTCAATGAAATATGTCATGAACATGACAGTAGTAAAAATCATGTAACATGTTAAAGAATCTGTTGCATTTGTTTATGATTTAAAAGAAAATAGTGGTTGGGTAAGTGGTTTGAGAAACGAAAAGAATTCCAAAAGGGAAAAAACAACACACCTTAACTCCTCCAGCGAGCTCAAACAGGAACCAGCTCTCCTTTTCACAATACAGCTGAAAGCGAATTTATCATTTTGTAAAAAAAATTTTAAGGCTAGTTCTTTTATCTCTGATGATGCCTTCTTTAGCAAGGAGAAAGCACTAAGATTTTGTACTTTGTGAATACACTGTTTAATTTAAGGTCAAAGCAGTGTCTTGCAGTTCCATTCAGCTTTTTGTTCTGCCTGTATACCTTCAGCATTTAACACTACAGCTGCCGGTTCTTCTGTTTGATGAGCTGAGGTGTGTTTTTTCCTTTAGAAATTGTTTGTGTACTGCAACAAACCCTGAAACCAAAAAGAATGTGTGGTATTCACAATGCCATGGTTTCATAATGACAGTATTTCCTTGAATTATAGGCAAAATATTACAAGGCAGCTACAAAGCACTGTGCAACAACTGCTGACATGGCCAGCAATAACAAAATGATACCACAACTATGGCTGCAATTAATATCTGAAAACATGACAAGTTTTTTGAAAAAGAAAATAGACCACATGGTTCAGTGTTCACTAAAATTTCCACTAAGAGAGGCTTAAATCTGATAGACTGGTTGGTGGAAAAATAACACAAGAGGCTGTGATTACCAACAAGAAAACTGAGACACACTTGTTCTGCCACTAACTGGGAGAAACTATGGTCCATATGTGTGAGGAACGTTAGCTTTGATGCACAATGAAGATTTAAGTCCCAATGGGGATTAAAATCTCACACAACACAGAGTTTCTGCAGTTGAAGTTACCTAACACACTTGAGTTTTCCATTCCCACCAAGTTAAGATGCGTGTGCTGGGCTTCATAAACTACTCAAATTGATTCTTATTTTTTTTCCAAACACCTTTATTGAATTATCACTTGTGACATGGGCAAATTTACATTCATATAAAAGTAATCACACTATAATTAACATAGCAATATATGTGAAATAAAATGTTATCTATCATACAACCTAAGCAACATTACACAAATTATTCAACTCCTGCCTTTTATTAAACAATAAATATCTTTATTAAATATCACTTACTACACAGGCCCTCATACATTGATAAGAATGAAAACAAACCACACTGACACAAATCCTAGCTGCAAGCATCTTACACCACAACCTGTACTGGCACACTCCCAGTTGAAAACATTATGCATCACTTATAGTCTACCCAAACTTTTTCAGTCAAACATTACATAGCTCATTTAAATCCTGCCGCTTTTTAAACCTCATTCTTCCCTTGTATGTATTGTCCTCAAAATTGCCATTTTTTCCTATGTAGTTTGCTCTTACCCTTCTCTAAAGATCTCAATTCCAGTTGTTTTATTTTTGTTACTATATTCACTACTTCTATTATAGTTAGTTTAGATTCTGATTTCCATTTTCTAGTAATTGCTTTTTTGGCAGCTTATTAGACACAGCAAGGCCTTACCATGCCTAGGGAATTTCAATTCTGTATCATAGCTCAGAAATATCATCTCCCTCATCAGACCAACCTGCCCACCCAGCATCTCTGACAATGAATCCTGCAGGAAATCCCTAAAGCCCGCCAATCCACCATACTCCCAGAAAATATGTTCCAAATTACCTCTTTCTTCCCTGTTACACCTGTAACATTTGATGTCTAACTGAGGAAAATTTTAGAGTCAACTTGGGTATAGAAATATCTATACAAATATTTCCAGGCAAAAATCCTAAATCTTCCAGATTTTGCTGCAGATTTTGGAGACATACATATATCCTCCCACTGTATTCAAATTGATTCTTGATCTGAGTTGTTAGGAGAGATGGTAACATACGCACTGGTAAAGTGATTGTTAAATAACATCAGAATCATCCTCCAGTTAGGAAATGTATTCATGAATATCACAAAGTTTTAACTAGGATTCTGTAATCCCAATAATGTGGAAATTGAAGATGCTTAACCTTCAACAAAGTATGCAAAGGTAATGTGAATTTTAGCATAAATTAATAGGAAGAAAATCTTGATATCTCTTGCACTAGCTGTGCTTCTGACACAAAGTACTCAAGAAACAGAAAGAAAAAGTAACGGGTATGTTAAGCTAACATGCTTTAGGAAAACCAATGACTTTACTGCACCAGGGCAATTAGTAAGGACAGGAAGTGACATACACAGTGGAGTTAATAAAGCTGAGAAATTGCTAGGGATGGGAAAAGCCCCTCCCAGAGAAGGTCAATTACTAGCAATACAGCTAATGAATTTGCTAGGAATGGGCAGGAAGTAATCCCATTCCCACATCAAGGTAAATTTCTAGCTCAGAAGTATGCAAAAATTATACTAAGATTAGTACATGCACCAAGTAACACTGCTTCACACCTTCAGCCAACAGTGATGTAAATCTGCCATGTAAGCAAAATACTACTCCTCAATGGGCAAAAGCCACATGGACTAACTAGCCAGCAGTCAATATGCTAAAGACCAGAAGAAGAAAAAGCAAGGTCTAGTTATGCCAAGTTATGACCAACAGCAGTAGCAGAAGAGATTACAAAAATCAGACTAAATATACATTCACTACACGTCAATGCTACAGTATCTTACTTCAATTAATATTACAGAATATTGCTACTTATACATACACACACTCATACATAAGCATTTGACAGTCCTTATAGTAATAAATCAGTCCAGAGAAACTGTATGTTTTGCTTTTCCTTTTTTTGGTTTTAGTTTAATACATCAGGTTTATTTACAGGGATAAAGAAAAATACTGTCTTAAAGCAAAACCATTTAAAGTCACACAAATAAGGGTGAGAGGTTGGCATAACTGTTAAGTTATTTATCTTACAGACACAAAGTGCAGGGTTTGATTCTCATATGGGATAAATGACTAGGCATAAAATGGCCCACAAGGACAGTTAGCCTAATACTAATTTATAAACCTATGAACAAAATCCATTCCATCCACAAAAGTCACAGCAATTTTTCCAGAGCTCAGTTTACAGCTGTAGTGTGTGGTATCCTTTCATATACAGGTATATACCCACAAGCGCATACATATCTATCTATATGACAGACAGATATACATACATGCACACACACGTGTATAAATACATATAAATAGATATGTACATATAAATATCTTTATTTATGTACGAGATAATAGAAAGAGAGATTTTTTACTTGCAACAGGTTTTATCATATAGGCAAGGTCCTCTACAGCTCTTTTCCTTTCTAAACTTCAGGGACACCCATCAGACTTCAGAGTTCAGGGATACCCCACGGACTAGCTTCTGTGGCTCCATGGAGACTTCTCTTTGGTATCTTCTCTCAAGCCAGAGGTCATGAATCTGACCTTTTCCATACTTACTGATTATATGTGTCACCTAATCCTTACTGAATGCTATGAAGCTTTGTCTCGTTTTGTTTAACCTGCCACCTCTGTACCTCTCTCTCCCCCTCTCACATGATATACTCTCTGTTAAAGGCAACACTTGCAAACACTGTCTCACAATGAGCACTGCATTCTCCAAACTCAGTAGTCACTATGCCACAATACATATATACACAGTTTACATTTGTTTCAGTGCGCTTGTAACTTTAAAATATACAGTGAAGTAGGGTTACCACCTGTCCCACTTTGAGATGGACAGTCCCTCTTTGGGCAGTTGTGTCCTGACAAAAAATATTAAAAAGGGCAAATGTCCTGAGATTGTAGGACATAATTATGTCCCATATTTTATGTAATAGTTGCATAAGATAGTTAGTTCTGTATCTAAAATACCTAAATGTTACAAGAAACATAATAAGCAACTAAACTGCTACAAGAATAAACTTTTATTTAGGAAAAAAAGTTAAATTCTATCCTTTGTACTGACCGTGGGTATGTGTCGGCCTGTAAAATCTGATGCGTGTCCCGAAAATGTCCCACTTTGGCCATTTGAAAAGGTGGCAACCCTAAGTGAAGCAATTAAACATGCACATACATATGCCAAACAAATGTCATGACAAGCAGCTGTAATAAGACTCAAAAGAAAAACAGCTAAAGTTGATGAAATATAAGTAGTAATGAAGAGAGTACCGTGTTATCTGTGAAATAAGTTATTCCAAAATCAGGCAGAGGCAACTGACAAAGAAAGATAACTGTCTAGAAACGCAGCCAGCATAATTCCAAAAACTGGCCTAACACAAATGATAGGGAAAGGTACCTTTGTCTAGGAACGCAGCCAGCATAATTCCAAAAACTGGCCTAACACAAATGATAGAGAAAGGTAACTTTGTCTAGGAGCGCAGCCAACACAGCTTTCCAAACAACAACGTTCCAAAATAGGCAAGATGTCAGAAATCATCCATGTGCAGACAGTACTGATAAGCAGTCAATACTTGCTTACACTCTAAACACAGACAATTTGTTGAAAATCTGGAAATAAATAAGCAAATCCATGCAGGCACAGATAACCATATGCTACCATACAGTAGCAACTGCAAGCACAAAATTCAGGAATAAACATGAATTAAGTTAGTTTCAAAATCAAGTTGGGCCAACTCAGAAAGGTATCTTTGTCTAGGAACATATTCAACACAGTTTCCCAAATTCAGCAAAGTTACAGAGGGTGTAAGAAGTCAGAACCTGTTCATGTGCAGATGATGTAGGCTTACATTTCATAATGGAGATAACTTGTTGAGAGGGCAAGGAAATAATGTGTAAAGTCCATACATGTGAAAAATAACTGTAAAATGCAATACAGTAGTAATTGCCAGTACAAAACACAATCAGGTTGACCAGTAGCCAGTACAGTAAGCAAACTGCCAGGTAAGCGCAGATTAAAAAAAAAGTGAACTGTTAAAACAGGGTAGACTAATTCAAAATTAAAGAAAGAAGAAAAAGTCCTGCACAATACAGAAAACAGACCTGATTACATGTTGCCCAGTGTGCATTACATAACTATGTGCAGTCTAGTAACAATGTCCCTATGTTTCGCTGCATGATGAGTGATTAACATGTACATACCAGTCAAAATATCTAAAGTGCTCTGGACATTGACCATGCCTCATCACTGTACGTCAGTAAGTGTGATACAGACACACACAGTCACTGTGTCACTGCCCACACCATGCTATATATCAGTGCAGTCCACATACTATATGATACCAAGCACAATTTAGTAACATACAGGTCACATAACTGTTCAATAACAAATAAATAACTATTCACATAATAAAGTTCAGTGACTTGAAACACTTCCCACACACTGCATGATGTCAAGCAGGATACTGCCTTTGTATCACTGCACTGTTACACTATAGGCACTACATGATGCCAGGCATACATGCCAGTTATATTATGCCACTTACATATATTTCTACATATACATCAGTTTTATGACTATGAACATCACTAAGTATTCTTAATGTATTACGAGTTCAGCATGGTAAAAGCAACAGCTACAGGACAGACTGTGTGCACTTCCAAATATGATAAATAGTGGATAATTTATTATTCCTATAAGAGATACTTTCCAGGATACCTATAAAACATACACAATTATGTTTCCAAGAGTTAACACCAACATGGGTAAGACCACCTGTAATGGACTAATCATTCTCAATTTTGTTAGAAGAGATTTCTCATTATGCCAGTGCAGCTCCCATTATAACAATGTTCCTCAATGACCTGTCCTTCAGAAAACCTTTCCCCAGGATGCTCCTAAAGGTGCCGGACAATCATAGCAACTATGGTAAATACAACATACAGCAGTGAATTCATAGAGCAGTGAATGGAAAGAAGCAACAATAACCTGGGCATTTAAGAAGGCATGTCAGTACACCAGTTCTCTATAGCTTCTAATGTCAGGCAAATATGGACATGCAGCTGGTAAACATAGTGGAAGTACAGTGAACACAAAAGGTATCACTGGTAACTAATGACAATTGTGTCCTTCCTTACTATGAACAGCCCCCACCACTCCTTTGCAATGTTGATGTTCAAATACTCATCCTGGAAGTCAGAGGAAATACATTACAGTCTGGAATGACAGGAAAAATGTATTGCACCATAAGCATGGCTACAGTTTCCTCTGCAAGACAGGTTTCCACAATTACAATACCAATATCTAGTCAGAGAAGCATTAGCTTGTTTTATAAACAAACATATTAGTACTACAATGGGTGATGGCTCTGACTTGCATGAAAACCTCCCACCATTTACACTATTATGAGGGGGTGAGGCAGATAAGAGCACCTAAAACATTGCACCTTTATGTAAATGGATTTCCTACCATTTAATCAATGTCCTTTTACAAACAACTTTGATGGATGTCTATGCAGGAAGAAAGAAAGGGAAGTATCTCAGTCTGCCTCCACAATCGAACACACAGCCAAAGCCTCTGTATTATTTAATGATCCCAACAGGCAGTTCCATTCAGGTTGTGTTTCCAAGGACAAACTATGTTGTGCACTACATGCTGAATGTATGTAGCCTGTGCATTTTGTCCAAAACAACTCACTGTTACACCAGCATAGTCTGTCTTGCAGTAACGACATGCCATCCTCTCTCTAAACATTACAATGCATATATTGAGGAGGCAGACATATGATAGCCACACTTGTGTGTCATCTCCGTCCTGCACATATATCCAAGGTTCCATATGCCTTGTGAAAAGCCTTTAAAACAGGCACACGATAAGCGGGCTGTGAAAATTACACTGTACGGATACAGCCAGACAATATAATACCTGCAACAGATATATCACCACTGGCCTTCAGACTTTGGAGATTGCTGACAGTGTGGGATGTGTACAAAATGACATGGTATAAGTTTAAGTTTATTTAGCAAGGTACTGCAATAATCACCATGGACCAATTATAGACACAGCTCCGGTGAATGCTATCATAAAACAAGACCAGAAATAAGTAAAAGTTAAGAATAACAACTTAAATGTGAAAAATATGTGGTCAAATGTTTATCTAGTGAAGTTAACAATTTAATTTACTTTATGTATATGCATATTACACTACATTATAACTGTCGGGTCACATATTGCATTAATAATTATGACGTACCCTGTGCAAACTGAGCATAAAAAATGTTTATACATTTTTGACAAACACTTCTCAAAAAATGTCATTCATTACATTTTTATTTCATGTCCCCAAATGTGCACCATGTCCTGGTTGCCTGTTGTCATCCCAGTGTAGCTGCAGTTATAAGATTGCCATTCTTTGCAGTATTCAACAACCTGTATGAGATGAGGTGATATGCTCAGCCCCCTAAGGGGCTGGTGAAGCAGTGTCTGGTTGTTAACATGTGTCTGTTTAAAGCTCTGACATATCTACCACAGATGTCAAACACAGGGACTACAGAGTTGACTTAAATTCCCCATATGCTGGTGTCTTTGGGTAAGACCATTCCCCCTTTATCTATATGCTTTCCCACCTTCGGTGCATGGCATGTTTGTGATAGACTTCTGTCAATTGTGTCCCATGGTTAGACTTCACGGTACTGTTTAGAAACACAGACAGTTATGTTACATATACCTACTTTGCATAATAGTACAGTGCTCAAGGAAGGATGAGTGTTTAAAATAAAATAAAAAGTATTGAAACTCTCAACTACCTGAAGGCTCATCTTCACTACCCTTATTCACAGTTGCCTTCCAGCTCCTTTGTGGTGCCCTGTGTCTAGCCTACAGCGCTATAATGGAGTCGGCTTTATTCACACTCCTATACATTACCAGGACTGTGCAATATCCAATAATCATCCAGGAATTATGTGTATGGCCCTCCTTGAAAAGGGAGGAGGGCATTAGCTATTAGTGTGTTTTATCTAAAGAATGTTATTAGTAAGGTTCATTTAATACTTAGTATCCTTCTATATGCATGTTTAAGGACCAGGCTTTTTTATGGCCCCAGTAACTGGCTGCCTTTTAATTTAGTATTTTAAAAAAGTAATAATTATAAAAGAGAAATAAAAGAAAAAAAAAAAAAAGAAGGTAGAAGGTAAGCTTCTTCAGTTTTCAAAAATGAAAAGAAAGAGAAGACAGAGACAAACAACAAACATTCTGACCTCAGCTGTGGTAAAATATGAAGGAACCACTACAAAAGGAATGAATTTTCAAATAACTTCACATCCAACAAAGCAAAGGACCCACAGCAACATAGATTCAGAGTGTGAAAACTGTGTCAAACTTTACAGGAGCGGTATCAGAAAACACTTAATGAGCCTAGTGAACCATCTTGCAATGGATGAAAAAAAGGCATGCTGATAGGTGAACCTGTCAGTGAACTTGTCTCTTCCTAAATTATTAATACACTTGTACTGAGCTGTCCAGTTAAGCATTTTTAGAACATGTAAACATATGCACTCATAGTGTACATTATATAAACACAGAAACGTTACATATTTCAGTGCAAAGTATTTGTAAGTAATTACACATTGCATACATAGGTGCTCATCTGAGAAGGCTGGTCAGGTGGAGCAAAAAACAGGTAAATCTGAAGCATGGCCATCTTCTGTCACTGCAAGCCCAGGTAAGGTTTCTTCACAGTCTTCAGTCCTTGAGCTAGACGTTTACCTCTTGCTCTGAGTTGAGCAATATCTTTCCTAACAGACAGACGGACCATAACAAGTAAACACAGATTACAAAACAGGTCCTGAGCAACTTTCAATTATGCCAGAAAAAAATGTCAGCCTGAGCCTGAAATTTCCAGACTGAACCTGAAATGTTCCATCTGAGGGAGTGTCCTTCACCAGGTAAACAAATTAAGTAGTTTTTCATGTAAGCAACATTTTCAGGTACAGTACACCTCAGCTTTACAGATTTATCAAAAGTCCATTTCTAAGCCAAATGTTTTCTCTGGACTGGTTTTCAAAATAAGCAAAAAGAAGTCCAGTGCAGAGCTCAATCTTAATTAATCGTAAAGGCAAGTGACTTAAGCATGTAGATGTAGGGAACATGACATGTGTACTCGTTAACGCATTCAAAGGTGATGATGCCAAAAAGAAACATTTCTCAATGGAAAGATGTCCATATTGATGGTAATAATAAATAATCCTGTTTGCAACTGTTTATCCATGTGTGTAATTTAAAGTGTACATACTAACAATGGATGTAAGAGGAACACAATGCAGCACTGTAACAAAAAGGTAGTAAATGTGATATTAATGTTGGTAACATTCTGAGTTGAGATAACAGTTAGCAAGGACAGGTGAAACATTAATGACCATTCGTATATGTATTGCTGTATCTTCCACTCCACCCTGCATAAACAAGGCAAAAGCTATACAGTAGCCGTGTCAAGCACAGCCAAAAAGGGCATGTTTTAACATTTGTCATTAGACCACTATAGATAGGGCTATATTACATTGACACTTCTTAGACAAGCATGTTTTATTTATACATGAATCACAAACAGCACTCAAAATACACTGGTGACAAATGATAACGCAGATCTGATGACATTGCAGTACTTTTAGATCTCTGTAAATGGAGCACATCTAATATGGGATTACACTGGGCATACATACAAAAAAACAAACACACATTATTTACATTAATAATAAATAAAACCTGAGAAGAACCTCATGCAGTGTTGTTTGTGTAATGTCAGTATACTCATACAAGGTTACCCTTGGCTGGAATTAAACGGCAAACTATGTAAGCCCACAAACTACAAACATGTATGAGTCACATGTGTGAGACTCCACCTACGTGAAGTCATTACATTATTTGATTGTGTTGCAATTTTTATGGGATAAAAGGGCTGGTGAAGTTTCTCCCCTTGTACACATTACAACACTTGTGGATGTCATTCATGCATAACAGCATTAGAACATGCAATACTTACAGTCAGCCAGTGTGGGTTTCAGATTCCTGACTACATGATGACAGAAGCTACATGAGATACTGGAAAGAATGAATGTGCCACCGTGCCACTGGTGCTACAAATTTGAGATATTCTAGTCATTGAAGCCATGATATTTTATTGCTGCAAGGGAGATGAGTGCATGTTATTTCTTTAAAATAGTGTTGCTACATAAGTGTGTTTCTCACACAGCATTCCCTGCTGCTAGGCATATTACACAACGCCTCTAAGCCAAAACAGCTTACCCAATACACTTATCATAGGCGATGCAATAGTAAGGCACATGGATGTCCTGCTCACTACGTTGAATAAGGAGAAGGTAACTGTCAGTTGCCTGTTGGGAGCCAGGATATGCCACATAATGCACTCACTCAGGTCATTCCACAACAGGTACGGATATGACTCTGTCATTGTCCATGTTGGTGTGAATGATCTGAGACACACCTCCCTGGACTACATGGAAAGAGATATGGAGGAGCTCCCGGATCATGTAGCCCATGACGGCATGACCCTAGCCCTGAATAGCATCTTACCATCACCAAGAATGATACTACAGTACAAACAAAAAATGACTGACTTCAATAATTGGCTAAGCTTCTGGTGTGATTCCAAGGGGATCCAGTAACTGTCTGCCTGGGATGACATGATCGACAGCCCTCAATGCTTTGCCAGAGATGGCCTGCATCTGTCACCCCTGAGATTCCGTATACTGGCCAAGGCCCTTGCTACCCCTATAGTGCCTTTTTTAGGCAATGTCCAGAAAACCAAAATACCACCGTAACAACTACAAGCAAATGTAATCCGAGGGTTATGCTACTCAACAATAGAAGTCTAAATCTCAAAATGCACTTGTTCAAAGTGCTCCTTAAAATGGAGAACATCGACATTTGTGCAGTAACGGAGACTTGGTTCAAGGCACCTGAAAGCACTCCTGCACTATCAGGCTATAACTCATACCACACCTTTCGGCCGCAAAACATGGACCGAAGCCCTAAAGGCGGTGGCGTCTCCATATTCATAAAAGGATATGTACACCTCCAGGCTAGTAGCCCAACATAACGCAGCAGAAATACTCCAAGTACAACTAACACTGGGTAAGACTGTAATCCAGGTTGTTGCCTGTTACAGATCCCCCACCATGCCCCAAGACTCCCACTCCACATTCCTAAACACCCTGGAAAATATTAAGGTCCAACCCAACACCCTCATACTGGGTGACTAACTACCCCCTCCATTAACTGGGAAAACTACTCAGATACCAACACACTTGCTCAACGTTTCCTGAAATTCATCAATTCCAATGCCCTGGACCAGCTCATTCTTACCCCATGACAACAACATCCTCGACCTGGTTATTTCCAATATGGGCGACTGTTGCTCTACACTAAGTGTCAACTCCTTCCTGGTCACATCTGACCAGGATCCTGTCACCATGGATATCCACATCTCAGCCACACCACCACAAAGGAAACCACCATAAAAACTTCTCCAAAGCCAACTTTGGGCTTCTAAAAACTGAGGTGGCTAACTTTACAACGCACATGCAAATGGAGAATAAATGCAGGACTGCTGAATCATACTTCAGTGCACTGTACGAACACGTACACAAATCATGGAATGGGGCATTCCCAACAGAACCAAGACAGTCTCTTCCAAAATAAGAAAGCCAATCTGGTGGTCCCCTGCCATAAACAAACTCTACAACAGAAGGAAGAAACAGTTGCAGAACAAGGTGAAGTCCCAAGACTGGAAAAACTCCCTTGTCAGCTTCAACAAAAAGCTGAGATCCCTCACCAAATCCTCTAAAGCTAACTACGAAAACAAAATTGCAACAGATACTAAGGGCAACCACAAGGCCTTCTATAATATATATGTTAAAAATCTACAAGGCAATGCTCAGATCTGCTCGGAGCTACTTCTTCTTTCAGCTGCTCCCGTTAGGGGTCGCCACAGCAGATCAACTGTTTCCATTGCTTCCTGTCCTCTGCATCTTGCTCTGTCACACCAACCACCTGCATGTCCTCTCTCACCACATACATAAACCTTATCTTAGGCCTTCCTCTTTTCCTGTTACCTGGCAGCTTCATCCTTAGCATCTTTTTCCCAATATACTCTGCATCCCTCCTCAGCACATGTCCAAACAAACGTAACCTTGGCTCTGTGGCTTTGTCTCCAAACCTTCCAACCTGGGCTGACCCTCTAATATACTTATTCCTAATCCTGTCTATCCTCGGCACACCCAGTGCAAATCTTAACATCTTCAACTCTGCCACGTCAAGCTCTGACTCCTGCCTTTTTGTCAATGCCACTGTCTCCAACCCATATAACATAGCTGGTCTCACTACCCTCTTGTAGACCTTCCCTTTCACTCTTACTGGTACTCGTCTGTCACAAATCACTCCTGACACTCTTCTCCACCCACTCCATCCTGCCTGCACTCTCTTCTTCACCTCTCTTCCACACTCACCATTACTCTGAACTGTTGATCCAAAGTACTTAAACTCATCCACCTTCGCCATCTCTACTCCCTGCATCCACACCATTCCTCTATCCTCCCTCTCAGTCACACACATATATTCTGTCTTAGTCCTGCTGACCTTCATTCCTCTTCTCTCTAGAGCATATCTCCACCTCTCCAGGGTCTCCTCCACATGCTCCCTAGTCTCACTACAGATCACAATGTCATCTGCAAACATCATAGTCCACGGGGACTCTTGTCTGATCTCGTCCCATCACCATTGCAAATAAGAAGGGGCTCAGAGCTGATCCTTGATGTAATCCCACCTCCATCTTAAACGCATCCGTCACTCCCACCGCAGACCTCACTGCTCTCACACTACCCTCGTACATATCCTGTACCACTCTTACATACTTCTCTGACACTCCCGACTTCCTCATACAATACCACAACTCCTCTCTAGGCACCCTGTCATATGCATTCTCTAAATCCACAAAGACACAATGCAACTCCTTCTGTACTTCTCCATCAAGACTCTCAGAGCAAACATCGCATCTGTAGTGCTCTTTCCTGGCATGAAACCATACTGCTGATCACTAATCATCACCTCCCTTCTTAACCTAGCTTCCACTACTCTTTCCCATAACTTCATGCTGTGACTGATCAGTTTAATCCCTCTGTAGTTACTACAGCTCTGCACATCATACTACACAATGGTAATTCCTATTCTGAGCCAACAGACATTGCCAATATATATATATTTTATTTTTTATTTATTTTATTTTACATTTGTTGACCGGGCTAGTTTATCTGGTTATATGTCCATTTCCAGTAGAGGCCCGGGGAGAAAAGCTCCAGTGATTATTACATGGTTTAAGAAAGTGTTACAATAGAAGTAATTACAAATATAAAGCTAACAGTAAACAAATAGTATTTTTTTTTTTTTTAGGAAGTTGCAAATTTCAATCTTAAAACCAAAAAAATACAGGCAGTTGCAAATTTCAATCTTAAAACCAAAAAAATACATAAACTACAACCTACGTGATGTGCATGTCACAATAATCATTACAATACAAAGAATCAAAACATAAATTTTATAAGAGGAATGCTAAAGTGTAATGAGAGGTAAAGAAAAGCTAAAAGGGGTGTAGATAGAAAAAATAGGGAAGAAGAAAAGTAAAGAAAAAGAAAACAGAGTAAGTCTAGTTAGTACAAGGACATAGCCATATTATTGAGGTACTGTCTAGCTGAGTCTAAAAAATGGGGGGGGGTGTCTGGGATGAGGTATCTGAGGGTTGATTATTCCATACTTTCCAACAAAGTTGAAGAACAGACAGTCCCCTGTTAAGTTGTAGGGTATAGGAGGGGGAAAAAAAAAATAGGGAAGAAGACAAGAAAAGAAACAGAGTTAGTCTGGGTTACTACAGGGGCATAGCCATTTTTTATTGAGATACAGTTTTAGACTCCTTTTAAAAAGTGGGAGAGAAGTCAGAGATGAGATATCCGAGGGTAGTTTATTCCATATTTTTCCAACAGAGTTTGAGAACAGGCAGTCAACTGCAGAGTTATTAGATATGGTTGTTTTGATCAATAGTTTGTTTGAAGAGCATAGATGTTTCTGATTATAATAAGGTGCGATGTGACAAGAGAGTATTGGAGTTTTGGTGGGTTGGTACAGGGTTTTGTGGGCTATTATGAGTTGTTGAAGTTCGAGCTGATTAGGAAGTTCTAGCCAACCTAGTTGTTTTAGGTTCAGGCAGTGATGGGTTCTAAAAGGGGATCCTGTAGCAAAGCTAGCAATATTATTGTAAGATGTTTCTAGTTTGAGGTTTTTTTTGATAGATTGGTGTATATGGGGGAAGCATAGAGTAAAGTAGAGATTAGGTGAGTTCTGGCTAACGTAGTTCTTGCAAGTGGAGTAAGAAAGGGTTTGATTCTGTATAAGAAAGGGCTCAGAGCTGATCCTTGATGTAATCATATATATATATATATATATATATATATATATATATATATATATATAATCAAAACACCTGAGGAATGCCTAGTACCCAATGCACAGGTTAAACTCGCACGGTCCAAGGCCAAGAACACAGCTTCCATGGGACCTGACAACATCCTGGGCTGTGTACTACATGAATTGCAAAATGAACTGGTACCACACCTGTGTGCCCTGTCCAATCATAGCTTCATCTCAGGCTTTGTCCCAGTCGAATGGTGAACTGCTACAGTCATTCCACTCCACAAAGTGGGTGCGACTACGGAACCTGGGAACTACCGCCCCATTAGACTGACCAGTCTGGTATGTAAGGCTATGGAGCACATCATCATGGACCTAATAAATAAGAACATAGAGAATCTCCAGACTCTAGACCCCACACAATTTGGATTTGTTAAGGGTAGATCTTGTTTGCTCAATCTGGTAGACTTCTTCAAGACTGCCACCTGAGCTGTGGATGAAGGCAAGGTAGTTCACACAACCTACCTCGATCTAGCCAAAGCCTTCGATACAATTCCCCACTCAGGAATCATAGATAAACTCACTTAGGCATCAACCCATATGTCACAAGGTGGGTTGTAAACTGGCTTACTGATGGAGTCCACTACTTTCACTGTGCGAGTTCTAAGTCAGACTACCAACCAGTCATAAGTGGAGTCCCACAGGGATCGGTCCTGGGTCCTCTCCTGTTTGGCATCTACTTTTCTGAAGTCCAGGCCAAAACCAAGAGACTCTGGCTGACCAAGTTCGCAGATGACTGCAAACTGGGAGCCATTATCAGCTCCCCAAATGATGTTGACATTCTACAGAAGGGCCTCACGGAGACCAATGATTGGTGTCACAAAACCATGGCCTTAAGCTCAATGCCAAAAAATGCATTATCATTCCCTTTGGGAAGAACACAGTACCTACATCAATGGTAGTCCACTGAACACCGAAGGTGTCATAAGAGATCTGGGAACACAAGTGGATAGCAACCTATCCTTTGATAATCACATTGTCACTGTGGTCAGAAAATCCTTCTACTTGGCACATCTCATTACAAAGGGTTTTGCTTCCAGGAAAAAAAAAAGAGGTCATTGTCTCTCTATCTCTACTCTTCCCTCATTAGACCAATTATAGAGTACAATGCCCCATTCGGCATTTACCTCATCAGACATATGCAACAACTAGAAAGACCACAAAAATACCTCACTAAGAGGATCCTAGGCCTTAACCACTTGCCCTATGCAGAAAGACTAAAAAAAAATCCAACTTTTCTCAGTATCATACTGCCTACGTAGAGGCACTCTCTGCTTGACCTACAAAGCCATGTCAGACCCAGCACTAATAGATATGCTACATCTAAGAAAATCCCAATCCCTCCATGCCACACATGCCAGAGACCTCAACCTCATTACCACAATCAACAGAACTTGTTGGAGGGACAGGTTCCTAACCCAGAGACTGTCCATGCTCTGGAACAGATTTCCCTTACATGTCAAGCAGAGCACCTCACTGGCCCTCTTCAAGACAAATCATGACGAGTGGATAGGAAATAGAAAATTCACCCCAGGGATCATTTCAGTGGCCCTGCTAAACAGAGGCACTGGGAAATAATATCGGGCGGCATGTTACCAAGGAATCCTTTGGGCTGGGCTTGTAAAGGCTCCAGGGCCATTAGCCTAGTACACGCCTATAAGCCTATGAACCTATTCGATGCATAATACAGTCACCACTGTGGCTGGAGAATGGCAATCAGGCACAATGTGTGGATAATCACAGACATGAACACATATATATTACTAGGGCACAAGCATATAGAACATGGTCTCATGTCCTCACATCACAGGAAACGTATTAGCAGTTCTCATGGGAAAGACAAATGCCATCCCATTGTATCATCATTATCAAAGAAACCATGTGCATGTGTGAAAATGGAGCAGAAATTATTGTAATAGGAATCCCCATCCATACATGTACACAACATTGTTACCTACTTGCACATTTACAGACATAATGACACAACTGATTCTAAGGAGTAATGCCTGGATTTTACAGACTACCTAAGATCATAAGGCACAGAACACTGCCTGAATCACACATCCCACTCAAGATGTTCTTTTGAAATTTGCACTGTCACAATAGTAATGTATGACACCACCATTCTTTCATAGGTTGATGTTCTTCTAAAATGTGTAAAAGGCTGTTAACACTACACAGCTGCATATACTACATGCATTACAAACCTTCTTGACATAGCAAGACAGACAAAACACCAACAGACAGTGGTCTATCATTGCTGATTCAAACCTCCTCTCTTTCAACTTACACTGTCTAGACAGCACAGTATCAACAGCTAGAGCCGCAAGGTAACTCATATGACCACTTTGATGTGGTTCTTTTTTGATAGCATGATGTTAGCATTGTGTTTCTAAATATGTTTACTGCCAGGGGGTAATATGAATTTATAGGGTAATCCTCTGACAAGGGAAAAACTTTGCCTAAGTGGAATTTTGCATAAGGAGTGTTGTCATGGACACAAGTGTACATGACAGTACACACATTCTGATATTATTTACCCAGTGTTGGATTTGGACCTCTTACCTATTAATTCAATCCATAAAACACAGCATTAGCCACAAACGCCACAAGAGAACTGTAAGTTGTAAGGGCACAGTGTACAATTTTGACATGCTGACCTCATCAATGGGATGGAGAAAATAGGTTTGCAGTAAAAGTGGGATGGGGGCATCTTCTCCTATATAGAAAACTGCATATTTTTGTGACCATACTTTAATATTTTGTCAATAACATAATTACGTGTATTATTTCTAGAGCTTTTCATCTTGGGTCTCCACTGAAAATGGGCCCCTGGCTCAGCTGGACTAACCCAGTTAACAAATGTCAATAAATAAACAATTAAAATAAAATTTGACCTGTACTAGATAATGTTCATACTGTACTAAAAGACACCAATAATTTTTTAAGTGATCTTTTTCAATGGTCAAGAGAGAGACTCTGATCTTAATCACAAATTTATGTTTGTGACTCTTAACATTACATCACTGTTTACAGTCATCCGTAATGTTGAAGGTGTTGACAATGCGAGACTTTTTCTAGCTGGTAACACTGATTTGATTAGCTCTAAGATAGAACTTATTTGGATGTTACTAGAATTAATTCTTAAGAACAACATGTGTGTATTTGGAAATAAGATCAATCGGCAAAAAATGGGTGTAGCTATGGGATGCCAATTTGGTTTTGGCATACTGGGAATCTGGACATGTTTTGAGTTCCAATCTTTTTGCACATAATCTACTATAAAAATTATGTAGAAAACATTTTTCTCATCTGGTATGATAAACCGCAGAAATGAAATGAGTTTATCGATTACATGCATAACACCACTACATTAAGTTTTAATCTTAAGTTCCCTGATAAATGCATTCATTTTCTAGATATAACTGTAACAGGAATGCCTTAGGTAAAATGGTCACAAGCATTTATAAAAATCCTTGCAAAAAATAACATATTACATAAAAGTAGTATGTACCTGAGATATATATCTAGGAACATAATAATTTTTGAGAGCAATGCATCTGCATAACAATGATAATGATTTAGGAGGAGTCTTTGACAAAATGAAAATTTTTTTTTCACCAGGGGCTACTCCTCAACCGATGTGGACAGAGCCTTTCAGAGGGCTTGGTCTATGAGAGATACAATTGGCAGACCACTTTTTCACTGCATTGAGAAAGAGTTTTATAACTTGAAAGCTTTGCTTGCTGTGTTTTATTATTTTACTCAAAGTAGTGTTTAGCATTGAGCTCCTGTTATTTTTTCTTGGATAGTTTTGTTGATATTTAACTCATTCACTTCAATGGACCTCAGGAAGTTTGCACTGTAACTTCCAATGTGCGGAACCTAAGGTCTTTGACAGAATCAAATTATGTCCTCATATTTCAAACAAATGTTCATATCTCTGAAACCATAGGGGTTATAAAAGTGTAAAGGGCAAACACTTTAGCACAAACTATTTTTATAGTGGTAGTATTCTTTAGCTTCTAGGTCTTAAAACACATTTTATAAGTCACAGTAAACACAGTAACTATTACATTTGTAATATTTTGCAAACAACTTACAATACCTCAGCAGCCACTCAAGTTACACACATACCGTCAGCAGCATTTTATTCATCTAGCAGAGAGCTTTCTTATGAGGCTAAGGAGTTCTGGCTGTGTTACTTGGTTGTTGTGATATTTAGAAAAATTTGAAAAATGATATTGATATAAATTAATATCTATTTAAGTGCACTAAACAGAGGTCAAATGCAGTTGAGTTTACCACTATGTAAGCTTTAAGAAGAAATATTTTAAAACCACCTTGTACATAGCATGGTTCTGGAATTATTGACGCAAAAAAACAAGCAATATTTGACGCCTAGAGGCGTCAGCAGGAGTTAAATGCAGATGTGCCTGGAGGTGTCACTCGGATGTAATGAGTTAAGGTAATGACTGGTTTGTGTTTTTGAATTAGGTCTGATGTAGCAGTAAACAAACCAGAAAAGCACTTACCTCTGTATTTTTGTGTGTTATATTTACAGAGTCTTTGTATTTTGCGTTATACTTACATACTTTTTTTTTGCTATTAAATTTGTGAAGTCATGGTGAATGAAGTTTTCTTTTTGATTTTATTTGTTGGACTCTATTAACTTTGCTCTTTACCTGGTTGGTACATCTTTGCTCCTCCTAGTTTGCACAGTGCCAAATGTCATGCAAATGATGAAGATAAAAAAATACAATAAAAGGTACTTAAGCAGAGAAAATATTTAAAACAGGTAGTTAAAAACTATACTTTTGATATTTCCTCAACTTTGTTGTATTTCAACATATCCTCATTAAACACCATAATGTTCACATAAACAAATCCATCTTTGGATTACAGCCCCAGAACATTTCTAAGACACAGTTCAGATTCTTGTCAGTATGTGCCACATACAAATTATACTGTGAATATAACAATGAGGTTAGCCATTCTCAATATATGACAGTATCGACTGACATAACAGCTGCAACAGCAACAATTCCTGACCTTTGTCCTGTGTACTTGGCAGTTAGGTGTGTGGATGGCTGTGATACTGGCAGCAGAGAAGATAAATCTTTCTTCACGCAGTTTAAAAAATGTGAACACTGCACCTCTTTGTTTTTCTTTATTTTGTGAGCATCATTCCCATATTTATGCTTCCCTAACAAGACTATGTGCTTTGTCTTCCAGCTAATATATATTCTTCAGTGAGTAATGTACTTCCGTAGAATTATTCACTTTGGCAGCAGTCTCAGTCTGGACCCTCATTTGGTTCTCTATAGCGAACGTTTTTGTTTGGTTTTGGTGTTCTTTTTGTTCGCTTTCCATCTCTGGGGTTTGGTTACAGTTTGGTTTATGAGATGGCTGAGTTCTCAGGGGCTGAGACAGAGTCTGACATTCGAGGCGGGGAGAAAGGTGAACTTAGGAAAGTGATTGGCCAACTTTCCCAATTGGTTGTGTTGCTCACCCCTGCATGTCAGTCTATTGTTACGTTAGCTTCCGGTTATACCGGAGCACTTCGAGTAAAGTCGAAGGATTGCCTTCCTAACGGGGAAGGTTTGGTGCACAATTTAAACCCAAAACAACATGGTTCTAATTCCACTCATTTGGATTTACATGATTATAACGAGTTTCCTCAGTTGTTGCGTTCCAACTTTGTTGACAATGCTGATGAACAGAATACACGTAATTCCAGCAACAGGGCTGACGGAACTGGTGTGCAAGGTGACTTTTAAATTCTTCTCGTAATTTCAATTACAATGACTTTATCAAGAAGAATTACACTATAAATTCCAATTATTCGGATGTTAATGTTCAGGACAAAGGTTCTAGGACTTATAGGGAGAGTTTGGATTTTTTTAAATTTTATATGGACAAGTATAAACGTTTGGGTTGTGACAATGTCTTTTTGAAAGAATGTTTAAACAGAAATATAGTTCCTAAGGGCTTGCGTGTTTGCAAGTTTCCGAATCGTGTGGTTGAAGGTTCTACTTTTCACACTGAACTTAAGATTTTTGACAAGTGTGGTTTGGATGTTGTAGAGGCTATTGTTACCGAGAATGAGGGTAACATTGTTGGAGAAAATGGAGGCTGTTAATTCCAACATTATTCAGGACCTCTTGTTTAATGTAGAGTCAGAAAAATCTTTGTATTTTAACATTTTTAAACAAATTGATTTGGATTGTCACAACAATATGAAGCGGAAGGAAGGAAAATTAAAAAGGGATATCAAGGAATATGAGGGTACAGCATACCCCAAACCAAGGCCTTTTAACGTTAATACCAATGAATGATACATAGGTACACATAACAGGTCTAGGGCACTTCCATATGCTCCAGATGAAGCCTTCTATGATGACTTCCCTGTAATTGATCAAAATGACCCTTTAGATCTCCCTCCCCCTCCCTTACTGAGGTCCGACAGGATACGGAAGAAGAAACCAGTATATTACAACAACTATTACAATCACAGGGGAAACCCCAGATATTAGTCAATTACAATCAAAATGTAGGTAATGAAATTGTTCAGAAAGGTTATATTTTAGAGTATAAGAACTATAAATTTTTTAATTACAGTGTGGTACCCATTACTTTAGGTCACTTTGAACTATTTTGTAAAGGTTTTAAATTTATTCCTGTAAGGAAAACGAGTTCTGCTAAAGCCCTTGTAGATATGAAATTATTTTTAAGAAAGAAAAATTTGGCTTTAATGTTTGCAGGTTCTGACAATACATCTACACAACCAGTTTTTAAGAAAAAAAGCACTTTCAACCCCCCGTTTCACCCACAGCTTAAGAATTTGGAGTTAATATTGGAGAGGGAGATTAGAAATACTATCAATACACATAGAGTCAATACTAACCTATCCAAAAATGAAAAATTACTATTGAATGAATTGATGAATAACAAAGCTGTGAGAATTATGCAACCTGATAAAGGGGGTGGAACTGTGCTTATGGACTACATTTTGTATGAATCAAAAATGAAATATATGTTGTCCAATGATATTAAATATTCCAAATCATCTTTGTACGAATTTAATATAGCTTATTCTAAAATTAATGTTCTTTTAAATGATTTGTTGTTAGAAGGATCTATTGATTTAGACATTTACAATTTTTTGTTTAACAAATATCCAAGGGCACCATCAGTATTTGGCATTCCAAAGGTCCACAAGGACCCCGTGGATCCACCCTTAAGACTCATTGTTTCCTCTGAGGGTTCTATTACTACCTCTCTAGCAAAATATGTGGATGTTAAGTTGAAAACACTCTCAAGTGAGGGAGTTACTGTTTTAAAGGATTCCTGGGACTTTCTCAGGCAGGTAAAACCTGAATAATTTCATCCTAATATACTTTTTATAACTTTAGATATTGTTGACCTATTCGGTTCTATTCCTCATGAAATTGGTTTATTATGGCTTGAGGAAAGTATGAGAGACAGTGGAAAATTTAGTTCGCAGGATTTTATGACATGCTTGTTATTAATGGAAATGGTTCTTAAGAACAATTTTATGTTCTTTGAGGGGGAATTTTATAAGCAAGAGAGAGGGGTTGCTATGGGGGCAAAATGTGCCCCCACTTATGCAAATATAGTTTTGTCTAGGTGGGAAAAATTGTTTGTTACTGATTCAGAGTTTTCCAATTGTTGGTGTTTTTACGCTTTCTTGATGACATTTGTATTTTCTGGAATGATTATCAAGAAAGATTTTTTGAATTTCATTCCTATTTGAAAGGTACCACAGAATTTTTGGACTTTACCTACCATTGTGATACTCAACAACTGATTTATTTAGATATTTCTTTGATTAAATTAGATCATTCCTTTTCTTCCAAAGTTAGCAGAAAAGGAACTTTTTCCAACTCATATCTCCACTTCAATAGTGGGCATCCGTTCTTTCAAAAAAAGAACATACTTAAAGGACAGTTAGTTAGAATAAGTTGCATGAATTCCGAAGATACTGAATTTTTAAAGGAATGTGACTTTGTTACCCAAATGTTCAGAGACCGATGTTACCCTGAAAATCTGATTTGTGAAGTTAGTAAAGAAGTAATTGAAGGTAGGAAAGAAAGATTTGCCCCTATTTTGGGTCATGATGAAGGACCCAACTCGTTATAATTCTAATACTTCTTCTAAAAATTGGGATGAGACATATGTTATGGATTTTACAGGTGATTCAGGGTACATAAAACAAACTGTCTCTAGAGAATGGGAACGTTTTAAACAAATATCAGAACTCAAACAAATACACAGTCCACCCTTATAATTTACTTACAGAAGGGATACTAACTTTAAGAAGTTATTTGAGTTTGGAGGTGGTTCAAGAGTTCAAGGTACATCTAAAAGATTGGAGACCTTTAAATGTGGTTCATGTTCCCAATGTTCACATATTATTAATGCTTCTAGCATTTATATCCCTAGCAGGAACAAACACATTAAAAGCTACTCGTTTTCTAATTGTAACACCAACGGTGTGGTTTATTTAGCTCTTTGCTCTTAGCTCTTTGCTCAATTTGTGGATCATTTTATGTTGGTAAAAAGGAGAGAAAGCTTAAATTAAGAATATATGAACACTTTTATGAAATTAGTAAACATAACATGAATAATGCACTTTTTAAAACACACTTTAACTTGCCCACAAGCCTCCTTTGTTTTTTTCGTAATTGAAACAGTGGCTAGAGAAATTGGGGGGGGGGAGAGTATGTGGGAGACTAAACTTGAATACAGAGAGCTATTATGGCAAATTATATTGGAAGCTAACAGAAACCTCGGTTTAAATGACATATCTATCCTTCCAGTTTTAAAATTAAGGAGTGCTAAACTATAAACCTCCACTAGAGGGTAGTATAGGATTATAAATGGTTTAAAATGACCTTTAAAATGCTTTTTAATTAATTAATTTTTATGCGTACTAAATATATTTTATATCATATATCCTTTTTATGGTAAAGATTTTAGTATTTAAACATATATTTTTGTTTTTATAAACTTGTGTATTGTTGTTGAAGTGACAAGGAAAGTATATTAATTCACATTTTAATTGAATCATTGATTTAATTGCTATGAATTCATTGGTGCATTCATTCAAACTGATGTATTTAATTGTAATGTTACCCAGGCTTGGTGTTTGCTATCTGATGAAGATTTTCGAAAACGTACTTTCTGTGTGTAAAGCGTTAGTACCAGTGTTTCTTGTGTGTCCAGTGCTTTTGGAACATTAAATTATTCACTTTGGCAGCAAGTACCAGTGTTTCTTGTATGTCCAGTGCTTTTGGAACATTAAATTATTCACTTTGGCAGCAGTCTCGGTCTGGACCCTCATTTGGTTCTCTATAGCGAACGTTTTTGTTTACTTCCATAGAATTGCAGACATGATTGTATTGAGACGCAGGAACTGTTCTCAAAAAATTCATATCAGTTTGGAAAGTTGCTCTCCTAAGTCAGTCAATAGTAGTCACAAAACTTCTTTTCAGTCCCTTCTCCCTGACACACCACAATTGATACTGCAGTCTGACTAATCATTCATACTTGCAAGCACTTAGAAGGTAACACTTCTTAGTGCTCATGTTTGCAGAGGCAGGGCTTGTGCATGCAACTATGTAGGTCCTTACACCATGTTTACTTATAGTGTAGGCAAGGAAATGTGCATCATGGTAGGGGAACGGTTTATCCAGAGAGCTGTATGCTGCTAATTGTTTGCAAAACATGTTTCTAGTGTAACAGCAAACTTTATACAAAGTTAAATTGAGTGTATTTCACCAACACACTCACAGCTTAGTGTATGCATTATTTTCCTTTGCTGATGGCATAGACATGTACATCATTTATATGTTACATTGCAAATGTTTGCGAAGAATGTAATATGACATTTATGGAAAATTTTCTATGCCCATCTGGAAAGTTAATGCAGAAGAGTATGGTACCGCTTTCCAGCAAGGTCAGGTTTTGACATTTGTAGCCCACAAATATGTTAGGCCTCTGATATATAACTGACTGCCCTCCATACAAGTGGACATCCATGAACACTTTTACCCATTTGTACTGGAAAAGTGTACATTGCTTTGGTTAATGCTATAATGTACTACATAGTTACATAGCTGTTGTCCTCCTTATATGGCCTGTACAGTTTTTTTTTTCTCCTTTGGGAGAGGGCTGTATTTACTTGTGTATACTAATACAAGGTTTGATTTTTTTTTTAATTATGTTGTACATTGAAGTTGGTTCAGACATGGAGGACAACACCAGCGGGTATACTAAAGAACTTTCAAGTAGGCATTACAGTTCAATAATTCACACTCACTTCTTTGGTGTAAGGCTTGCCCTCATGTACTCTTCCCCCCTAGTACCCTGTGCCAATGATGGAGAACTGCACATTAAAAATGTGCAAAGGCCAGTGCAGTGATGGTTCCATACATGTGTGGGAAAATAAAATACTTGATGCACATTATTGTGCAAAGTCCATAGGTGAATATTGCAGAGATCACAGTTATGCAGTATTGCTGACATTACTGTACATGGGACAGATGTCTCATCTTAGGGACATAGAACTACCTGCATATACAACTAAGCAGTTAGTTTTTTTCAAACAGTTTCCACGCTTACCATGAGCCTCAGAAGAGGGTGGAAGATGAATATTTACTACACTATTTCTCTGTCTACCCAGTTTTGCTATACAATTTTCTGCATCATGCAGTCCATACCAAGTCAAACATGGTATAGAAACATTCTTCTTCTTGGCAGAGGTCTGGCAACAACAGCAGCAAAAACTTTAATGCCTGCTACACATACAACTTTCTAATGTCAGCAACAAATGCTAACATTTTTTTTCTTCTAAGCATGCACATGGCTGTAATTCAAAGAGTTTTGGATTTCTGGGCAAATGACTACATTGAGTGTACATGACTGCTTTAAAGCTCCATGAATAGCTCTGCCATGTTAAATTGGTTAATTAGCATGTAATCTGGATACTTACGCTTTCAATAGCATATTCTGCTGTTTACCTTTGTTTGGCAGCTCTATACTAATTGAAGAGCTATTTAATGAATACGAAAAAGCTCGCTATCATGTGCACGGCACACTGCTGTGCATACATGAGAGTTGCACTTACTGTAGCTGTTAACAGAAAAAAACTTAATGTGCACTGGATTCATTTTTTTTTTCTCACTTGCACAAGTTTTTTTGCTGAGTCTAACAATTTAATTCTTAAAATGATCATTCTGAAGTGGTGTGTTGTTTAGCCAGATACCTGCAATAAGTTTCAATGCTGTTGCAATTCACACTATCAGGGCAATTACAACCAAAGTTGTAAACCATTTTAATTACTATTATTCCATGCTTCCACTTTCAAACCAATACCCAAAGTATTTTAAAATGTCAGGTGGCTTTCCGATTCTATACATTTATTTTTGCTGCTTCCACTCTCTAAGTAATACCAAATCTTTTTCAAATATTAGGTCATGTTCTGAAAAGAATATTATTTGTATGTATTTGGCATTTATTCCATGTACATTTTTTTCTCCCTCATCATTGCCAGTAAAGCCTCTCCATAATTAGTCTTCAGCTAATTTTCTTAACTCCTCTACATAATCTAAAGCCGTTTCAGAACCCTGCATTATACAACTAAAACATAAATGTATGCAGTACCTGAAAATAAAATGATTCTGTAATAAGGTTACTAGTTACAAATACATTTTGATTATTTTGTTTGTTAGGCAATGGAAGTATTGTCATTGGGGTGTAGATGTCAGTCATTCTAGCACAAAAAAGTACAGGTGTTTGTTCTGTCTTTACTTGTAACTTCATTGGCAACAGAGTTTATCTTCATATAGCATCCCAGCTAGTTCAAACTTTTAAGCACACAAGATACTACAGGCAGAAAACAAAACCCACTGTTTTAAGCTGAAAAGGTATCATGGCACACACGAACCTCAGACAGATATATCTTTTATTTTTTTAACCATCATAAAAAACTAACCACATAGGTTAAGAGCTTTCATCTACCACATGTAGACTTCATCAGAACCCAATTGTGATAATCAAATCTGTTTAAATAATGTTAAATATCCAATGGGAATGGACAATCAATTTATACACTTACATTACATATTAATGATCTAATGAATATTCGTACTATTACATAGCATACCTACTCACATAAAACTGCATATGTTTTTGTACTATGAATACATTAAAATATATGAATACTTCAACCATCAAGAAAATTCCCAACAATTCCCGTACCCATCTTATACAAAAAGACATATATATATATATATATATATATATATATATATATATATATATATATATATATATATATATATATATATATATATATGAAGAACATAAAATATGTGCATATGCTTTATAGAAAGTACTATATAAGACAACAACTACTTGTTTTCACCAATGCATTTATATCTAGAAAATACTCAAGAGGCTGGAATTTGACTGCCTATTCACAGTCTAACTTCCAATAATGGCTTAGTGGGAATATAATCATTCAACCTAGGGGCCTTGGCTGCGTTTAACAAAAGCTGCCATTTAACTTCCTTTTCCCCCAATATAGCCTTAATATTCCCTCCCCTTGAGTTTAATTTAACCTATTCCACTATCCCAAATTTGAAGGAATGACCCTCACTGTTCATCTCAATGTGTCTATATAATGCATTATTTCAATCATTCCTCCTAATACAATAAATTATGTTCCTAAGTTCTCTGTCTGTCTTTCCCACATAAAGCCACATAAAACCTCAGACAGCTGCCACATTTAGCCAAGTAGATGATGTGCTGGGAAAAATTCCCTTTCTTAAACCAAATCATGGTGTGATTAGCATTGCCTAAAATAAATAGTTTTGTCTTCCAAAATATCCTGGCATTGGTTGCACCGTCCACACTTCCTTGTATATCCCTCCCCCATATCATACCTAGATACTGTGTTACCCCTTTCAAATCTGTACTTTAAATTATGTCCAGTCTTATACACATATCTAGGATTTGTACCTAACTTACTATGTACCATGTCATCACATCTAAGGATATTCCAATTGTTACTTATGATATCCTTGACTTGCTCCACATATGGATTATACTCAACTATACAGGCCCTCTTACACTGTTTGTCATTGTCCTTGTCTAACGTACCAACATTCTTCTCTAAGCCTACACCTAACAATGGTCTGTATTTCTTCCCCCATTCACTCTTTACATAACTGGTAACATCTCTTATGATGGATCTGGGGTATCCCCTTTCCTCAAATAGGAAATTTTTGAAATGTTACATAATGACAACAGATATACGGTGGATATAAGGCAACATCTTTCAAAAAGAGAGGTGCAAATTATCCCAGGGGACCCAAGAGTACTATAGGACATGGTCATTCAAAAAAAAAAAAAAAAAAAAAAAAAAAAATGTATGAGAATAAGAACTAGAAGTTGCAAAGTAGACAGCTCAGTAAAAAGATATGATGATGAAGTATTTTTTCACAGAAAACTGATGCAATGTTCTATGTAATTAGAACCGTTACCACCAGTGAGGAAATGTGCCATTAAAAAAAACAATGTTCTATGTAATTAGAACCATTACCACCAGTGAGGAAATGTGCCATTAAAAAAAAACCAATCTGCTCACAGAGTCTGCAACTCAGCCAAGGGATATGGATATATAGGTATATAGGTTCATATGTTTATACAAGGCTGACAACCACCAGGGTCTTTACAAGTCTAGGCATGCAACCCACTCAGTTTGGTCCCAGAGTTCCTTGGATGCCTATATGGTGGGATATGTTAGTAAGGAGGCATCTAAAGGTTAAGGAGGATATGTTAGTTGGGGATTAGTTTACTTACTGTTGACATCTGCCTATCAGAGAGGCATGGGGCCACACCGGGGTGAATTTGCAATTTTCCATCCAATGATCACGGTTTTGTTCGAATAAGATCAGGGTTGAACTCTGCTTCACGTAGATGGGGAGCTTATTCCATAGTGCAGGGATCCTTGGAGAGACCGATATGTGTCTCAAGCATGTTCTACTTAATTCACATGCAAAATCCAGGTCCCTGAATCTCGTGTTTCTGGTGCTGTCTCTTTTGCAATGTGCAAAAGATCTATCAGAACTGGATATGAGGATGCCTTATATGCCAGACATAAATCACTTCTCAGTGTAACCTTTGGGAGACAGAGTACAGAGAGAGGGCCTCAAGATGATCTGTACTAGACACAGTACTCATACCCTTGATTCTCCTGGTGAGGAACCTTTAACAGCATTCCAACTGCTGCAAGTGCCTGGTTAAGTACGTTCCCCAAAGGGGGCAATGCACTCAATTATGGATCTGATAAGGACTGAGTAGAGTGGCACAATAACTTCCTTGGACCTGGATGCCATACCCTTGCTTATGAGTTGAGACACATAGAATGATTTTCTTACTATCTTGGTTATGTGTTGGTAGAAGGCCAGATTACTGTGTACACATGTTCCCAGATCTCTAACTATCTGGTCAGCTCTTATGGGTGTTTTATCACTGAAGTACTTCCCAAAGGGCACTACAATGCATGTCTTTGTGTTGAGTTTTACTCCATGGCTTTAACACCAGCGATTTGTTTGTGTTACAACCCTCTTGTGGGATGTTGGTGCGGTGGGGGAAATCTATGATAGCTCCCAACTGACAGTCATTTGCAAACCGAGTGAGCCAGAGTCCTTTGACAGTAGCCTTGACTTCTGAGAAGTAGATAACAAACAGCAGCAAGACCAACTTGGAGCCCTAGGGTACTCTGCTAGTGACCAGTCTCCTGGTGGAGGTTGTCCCACCGATCAATTTCTTGGGGACTATCTGCAAGGCAGACAGCAATCCAACAAGTTATATACGGATTTATGCCTAGTTCTGAGAGTTTGCTGATAACTGTGAGGTATTCTATCTAATCCCTTGGCCAGATCAAGGTAAGAGGTATGCACTGTTTTCCCTCATCTATAGTCTTGGTGACCTTCTCGAAGAAGTCTTCCAGGCAAGACCTACCCTTAAAACCAAACTGAGATGGGTCCAGTGTCTGTGTGCTGTCACTGCCCTTTCTGATCATTTACATGATATTTCATTCCATGGCTCTGCATGTCAGACTGATGGGTCTGTAGTTCCCAGGGATGGTTGATGGTACACCCTTACAAAGAGGTATGACTGTAGCCCTCCATTCACCTGGCACATAACCTTTTTTTGAG